>NW_008610446.1:0-66520 GCF_000691845.1 Merops nubicus | reverse complement strand
TTCTGCCTTCTAACCGGGACACCACGGGTTAATGAAAGGCAGGTCCTGTTTGACTAGCCTGATCTTCTATGACAAGGTGACCCACTTAGTGGATGAGGGAAAGGCTGTAGATGTTGTCTGCCTGGACTTGAGGGTACTGATGGACAGCCACCTGAACATGAGCCAACAGTGTGACCAGGTGGCCCAAAGACCAACAGCATCTTGGCTTGTAGCAGAAACAGTGTGGCCAGCAGGACTAGGGAAGTTGACTGTGCTCCTGTACTCAGCACTGGTGAGGACACACCTCAAATACTGTTCAATTTTGCACCCCTCACTACACTGGGGTTCTTGAGTGTATCCAAAGAAAGGTAACAAAACTGGTGAAGGGTCTAGAAAACAAGTGTTGTGAGAAGTGGCTGAAGGAACTGGGTTTGTTTAGCGTGGAGAAAAGGAAGCTGGGGGGGGACCTTATTACTCTCTATAACTATCTGAAAGGAGGCTGCAGCACGGTGGGAGTCAGTCTCTCCTCCCAATAACAAGTGATAGGACAAGAGGAAATGGCCTCAAGTTGCACCAGGGGAGGTTTACATTGGATAGGAGGAAAAATTTCTTCACCGAAAGGATTATGGAGCATTGGAACAGGCTGCCCAGGATGGTGGTGGAGTCACCATCCCTGGAGGTATTTAAAAGACGTGTAGATGAGGTGCTTAGGGACACGGTCTAGTGGTGGACTCGGTAATGTTAGGTTAATGACTCAATGATCATAAAGGTCTTTTCCAACCAAAATGATTCTATGAAGATTCATCCCCATTTCTGGCCATCTCCACCAGGTGCCAGGTACACCTCCCCAGGGCTGGAATTTGGAGAAGAGGGAAGTAGGACTACATGGTTCCTGCTAAAAGCAGTCTGATTTCATTCACTGCTGCTAACTCCATTGCAGAGGGGGCTAAGAACAAGTCTTAGAACTACACTATAGGAAGAAAGAAAAGATACTTAAGAAGGTGGCTTTAAAGATATGGAATGACTGTCCTCTCCTCAACTACCAAATTATTCTAGTCTTTATTATAAAATGCCTACCTTACTTCTCCATTATTTTTTAATTGGCTTAACTGTTCATTTCAATCTGATGTTTCTACTTGTCCCTCTTCACATTCTTCTCCAAAATCCTCACAGTAATGTTTTTGCCTCTTTTTCTTTCCATTCTGCCATACTGGTTTGTTTTTTTTTTGCTTCGCCCCCTTTTTTTTTTTAATATATGTATATTTTTATTTACTCCTTTGTTTTTGCCCACTGTTGCTCTACCTGGCACTGCTCAGGACCACATACCTTATCGTTCAGAAAAGCAGTGCCTTGCAAAACCGTATTGTGAAGAAGAACATTAGCTGGCAGCAGTTAACAGATGCAAACAACCTTCCCTTGATGACCAGCATACACAAGTTTTCCCTCTTTTGATCACTTCACACCTATGATACCAAATATGTTTCCACACCCACAAGAGTGGAAGGAGTCTCTTCAGGACTGTTTTGCCCCCAATATTTGCACCCCATTATGATTCTGTTTGTTCCAGTATTCACTTCAGTACAAAACAAAACCCCGACAAAACACGAACCTTTGGATCAAATGGAAACAAGGTAAAAATAGGAGCTATAGATTGATGATAGCTTTTCCTGACAGTCACTTTTGACAAAAAAAGTAGCCAAAAGTCAAGCTCTCAGGTGTGGACAGAGAGTTTGGTTTTCTGTTTAAACCACCACACTATCAGTGCATGTTTCTGTCTCTCTCTGTAGCTACTTGTATCAGTCATATTCAACCTACTGGCCTCATCATCATACGCCAGACACATACCCCAGCGTAACATGCTCAGGCAGGCAGTCACAGAATACCTTATTGTTTACAAGAAATCCTTGATGTTAAGATCCGCTAATGGGTCCTTTGTTGGAGGTTTCTTGGGACTCTGAGTAGCAGGAGTTGGGCTTGGAGAAAGCTGACAGATGCCAGCCAGGAAGGCAGAAAGAACAAAGCAGACAAAGGATACACAAGCATTAGGTAGATATAGCTGGTTCTCACACACACTGCAAGCATACAAAATTCTCATTTTTCTGCAAGTTCAGCATGTTGCCATTTTGCTCAAGCATTGTTTAGGTTCCATCCTTACTACAGGGTTAACAATGTTTGGCTGGTTTAATGGTTAAGGCTATAGACACTGCATACTCCGATTAGCATAGCTTCACATCAGCCTCTCCTGTAAGACAGAATGGTGTTAGATCATCAACTCAGAATTTAAGCCAGGGTTAGATGTTAAACACCGAAGTGCAGAAGAAGCAGAGTGCAAGCTGCAGAGTACACCTGAGCATCCCAGTGACTAGCATTTAAGTATAAGTTGTTGCTCACTGGTAAGGTAAGAAAAAGTCCAAAGTGTGCTGAAGACATGACTACATCACACTCGGTTTCTCCTTTGGTAGATATAAAAATCATGTTATTCCACAAAAGATGTCAGTTTTTCAGGTTCCATGCAACTCTTCTTACTAGGGAGCCAAATGATTCTCCCACCCTGTCCTTACTCCTCCTTGTCCCTACCTAACTCAGGGCACTAGAGGCATTTCGTATACGTAGTCCTGGCACTTTAATGACTACCCTTCTCTGAGAAAAAATTGTCTGTGACTTCCATAATATTCTTCTTGATAATAAAAGTGCAGAGACAGTTTAAGGTGTGAGGAAAAGCAAGACCAAGTCGCTATATATGAAATGCAGAGCTCTATTACCTACAACCTACCTCCTTAGAGCAGTTTCAAATACTTCCCATTTCTACACAGAAAATCCAGACAAACTTCAAGGGGAATGTGGTTCCCTGCTTAAAAAGTGTGGCTTACTACGGGTTCATTGCTTAATATTTTTTGAAAAAAAAAGGGAGATGGCTTGGTTTCAAGTGTTACAAGTCAGATTTTAGACCTTCAGCATCAATTTCCATCTCTCATTGTATTTGAAAGACAAGATATACTTCTGACTTACAAAGAAGCAAAATACTACAGCTTAGTCATTCCCTGCCTCTCCTCTGGAAGGGCCCTTTTCACAGTTACTACAAACCAAACTCTACTTTGAAAAAATAGCCTGGAACAGGTATTATATCTTATATTGCATCACCTAGTGACTGTGAGTTAAAAGCTTTTCACCAAGAGCGGGTACAGAGTGCTGTACTTCCAAACTTATTAGTTTCAAGTTAAAAAGAATCCTCAGGAAACTATTCACTCAATCTACTTCATCATTAATTACTCCATTAGATTTTTTTTCGTCATATTGAAGAAAGGACTCACCTCCCTGGCAATCAGTAACTTGTGACACAGAGTTTCCTGGTTATTTTTCATTAGAATAGAATGAAGAATAGGCTCGTTTTGGCTTTAGGTGGCCAAATTTGTGCCCCGTTTATGTCTAAATATGTGATTGCCACAAACTCAGACAAGGTAAGTACAGTTTAAAAACATGAAAAATGAAGCAGTGTCATGTGTCTCCCCATGTACAAAAGAATACAGGGTGACTGAAGATTAAGATGAGTCATTTGCATTCCTCTACCTTCATTTAAGCTAGGAAAAAAACCTTCAGAGTATTTAAATTTGCACATTGCTGTGAAAAATGTGCATCCTGGACACTCCAGTGTTACATGAATCATAGTAATTCATACTTGAATGCAGTTGTTTTGCACTGAAGGAAACCCAGCAAGCTACCAGCCTGAAACAGATCACAGATAAAGTTTACTTAGAAACAGCTGTCATCTCAGAACTGGAGATCTTGCTTGCTCATAAGCAGAAGGCTGGTTTTCTGAGAAATCTCTTGGTGGGCTGGGAGGGAAGATGCTCCGTACAGCTCTAAAAAATAAAAAGCTCTGAACAGAATAGGAAAACCCATCAGCTCCACTTTAAGCTTCACTCAAATATCCCCCAAAACCAGATCTTGGATGTAGTTAACTGTAGGAGATTTTTCAAACCCGTTCCATTGGTCTCATACAAGGGAACTGAAAAAAATCAAAGTAGTTCATGTGATTTGTTGCAAGCTGGGCAGCCGATACTGTAAGAAATCTTATTCACAGATCTACAGCTAGAATTGAACTAAGATAATGCATACACACAAGCTACTTTCCAGGGAAGTGGAAAGCGACTGAACACTCATCTTAGCAGGTAAAACTTACCTGTACACCGGGGCCAGCGGCAGCTCCAAACGGTGGCCTCATCATAGGCTGTCCATACATAACTGGTTGCTGGGGCATCATGGGTACACCTGTGCCTCCTGGGGGCTGTAAATTAACGTCCAGTGAGTAGGGTTCTGGGTGAAGAAAGGAGAGCAGTGTAACAAAAGAGACTCACCATCCCAAATGCTGCTCCTGGCTGCGGGACAGGTGGAGTACCTCCCGTGGCAGAAACAGCACTTGCTGGAGGCACAGCTCCTGTCTAAAAAAAAGATTTAAAAAATATTTTAAAACGTTAGAATCTCTGGAACACCAACTATCTGAAAGCCACAGTCTCTCCAGCATTCCCAAACTTGTTCTGGAAAGTAGGCCTGTTATGTAGCAGACAATACCTAACCTCAAAACCACAATGCTTCAAAGAATGAGAGAGCTGAATGAGTCCTTATGCTGATGCTCAGCTTGCTTCTTCATAAGAAAGCAAGGGTGACAGACTCCATTCTCTTCATAAATGGAATCCATTTACTGAATACAACTCAAAACAGGCCCAAGAAAAAAAAAAAACAAATGTACTTTCCTCCTCCTTCTACACAGTGTAAGAAAGCATCCCAATTTCCTAATTGATAGCAAACACACTATAGCACTTGTAGCACTGTATTTTAGTAAAAGCTTAAGCAGATTGCAAAACTAAGGGAAATAACTGCTACAATTAGTTTCCAACTAAAAAAAAAAAATATATTTTTATACAGTGAGATTTAAGCTAAAGAACAAGTTCATACACTTAAGTCACAACCATAACCATTACATACTTTACTAAGAGTTTAGTTTATCTTACTATGCTTTTCATTCATATGCTTGATTTTCGAGGGGAAAAAAAAACCAAAAAAAACCAAAAAAACAAAGTAATATTTGCCTAGGCTTCAGAAAGAGAGAACTCTTGGTTTTGTAGTCTGAGCAGATATACAGCACAACCACACCTCTGAACAAGGCAACCCCATTTATCTAGCAAAACCTACACATTACCACTTTTGGTTCCCTAGTCTGTAACTTTCCATGCACAGAGTTTCCTTATGGCCTTGAAAGCACTCAAGACTCTCCTTTTCACAGAAGTATATACAATCCAAATGACTAACAACTCTGAAGAGAGGCAGGCAGCATTCAAGAAAAGGATTTAAAAATGGTAGTAGGATTTTTAGGACTTTCATTACTGCTATTGAATGGCCTAAGTGTACTGGCACAATTTCTGAAGCTATTACAGAAGCTGTAGGGTCATGCTTGAGGCTCCACATCATCACCACCTACCTTGAGTTGGTTATATCCCACTACATGTGGAGAGGGGTCAGCACACTTTCAGTTTGAAGGACAGTGTGCCTCTGGAGGTACGCTGGAATTCCTCACTGCACAGCCCACTTCTGTGCATCCTGCAGTTAGTGCCCTTGGCTGATCCTTACTTCCAGAATAAAATACACCATTTTCTCAGGAAACTGGAGCCAAGTCAAGATAATCTGTCTCCAGTTTCCTGAGAAAATGCAAGCACCCCACAGTTTATGGCTAATAATTATGAACCCCTTTTCCAGTCTGAAAGTTTTCTGGAGAGCATTTCAATTAAAAGCTGTACTGCACTAGCAGCACAGCTGTCCCCAAACTAAACCAAACATCTGGTCACTTAGTTATGGAAAGCAAGGAACACAAAGACACATTAATGACATCAGATGCAGTGATCTGGCTGTAGCCACAGGAACACATTGTAGCTCAAAATCCGCTTAGGCCAATGCCAAGAAAATGGCCACACAAATGAAGGTTCTTTTGCCTCAAAGCACTAGGGTCACTCGAGGGAATGGGCTTCTATGAAATTCTGCTAATTTTAATTCAGAAGGTGAAAGGTCACAAGGAAAGGAAGAAGTGACCAAAACTTAAGTGGTTCAACAGTGATGTGAAGGAAAGCTTCATTTCGGTCTTCACATTTATTTCTTCCTGCAGATCTGCTTTCTTTGCTTTCAAAAAATACCTAAGTGAATGATTTTGAAGAAATATATATAGTATCCACATTTCATGAAACACCATCAAAACGACACGTCTTTCCAGAAAGGTTAGTTAGTCTTCAAATGGTAAAACCACTACAAGATGAGGCTGTTACAGAAGTTAAAAATTTCAGGTAGTACACATCATCAGGTAGTTCACATCCAAGTGAAGCAGAGACAGTTTGAAGCCATTATTTTCAAGCTTACAGCATAGAAATGGTTAATCTCTACTACTGTACTGAACACATTGCCTGAGAATTGCCTGCTGGACAGCCAGTCCAAGAAGAGCCAAGTTAGGTAGCTTCTAGCTAGTTTTAAGCCAGTGGTAAAAACTGTAGTGCAGGTGAGGTGCTGTTAGTATCTTTGTGTTAAGTACAGTAAGAGATAAAAAAAAAAAAATCACTTACACTGTACAGTATTGCCCAGCCTTTCTAGTAAGAAAAAAAGTTGATGTTACAACTAATACATTCAATGAAGTAACAAATTCATGGAATTCTGGTTTCTCCCATAACATTAAGGAACAAGCTGGAATATGCTTAGAGTCACATGAACATCTGGCTAGGGCAGCAGGGAACTGAATTGGGCTTGGTGCTGGCAAGACCTATACAGCTAACCACACACTTGGAAGAGTTCACAGTACTAAGTGTACATGTCAAGTAACATCTTGACACACACGCTAGTGTATTTTCATTGACCTGAACTCCATGATTTATTTGTGCCAGCTGTAAATATGGTTTTACAAATGCTACTTGAAACAGTCATAATTTACACAGAAGCAAACTCTTTAGGTAAGTAGACAGAAGCAGTGCTTACATGTGTGTTTGCACAGCCTCTTAAAATACTCATGTTTCAATACCAGTGGTATCGATGGATTAACCACCTACCAATGGACCACTTGGGACACCACCTGTTGACCATGTTGCAGGTGCTACTTTTGGCTGCCAGTTGGCTCCTCCTGTTAACTTTTTCTCTCCAGCATTCCACTGAAGGTCTCCTCTAATAGAGAGGGAGAGAGAGAGCTATTATTTACATACCCTCACAGTGAAAATGAAAACCGCTTGTAGTAGACAATAACTTTTGGCTTGCAGCTACGTTAGTTTATGGTATGCAGTTTAAGTTATTAACAGAAAGATAGTCTTTTAGTGCCACTCAGTTTCAAGGGTTGTTAGCAGTAGACACCAGTGCACTCTGTATTGAGGTCACTTACATGGTTATGGCCTTTGTGGTGAGAATGAAAGAGAAGTTTTACTTAGTATTGACTGAAGGTAACATATTATTGCATATACCCTTGCAAAGTAGGAAGAGAGACTGCTACTGCCTATTCTACTGAGGCCAGGCAGTAGAGCTGCCTGCTAGAAGTCTTTGAAAGGTCATTTCATTGCTGGAAGTCTTGCTCAGACAGCTGAAGGAGGAAAGCATTCAATTCTGAAAAAAGTTGATAGATACAGGAGAAACAAATCATTCATAGAACAAAAGGGCTGTTGCAAAACCAGGTTTTTCAAGAGGTTGCTCTCTCTAGAATACGGTACCCCATCTGAATGCAGCAGATTGAAAGAAGCAAAGTTTTGGGGATAAACCTCATTACATGTTTATACATATCACTCCTATCATCTCCACAGAGGCATAAAACATTTTGAAGTACGCACATTATAAACTGGTCCTGCATATGAAATAAGACTCAGGACAGAAATAAGCAAGCAATTAGATTAAGAAGATATGTTTAAAAAATAAATGCAATGCTGTAAATATTTCTTTCTACAGAAAGCATCTTTTTACTGCATGGAATGAACTTCTTTTCTATTTTACAACTATTTCAATGCCTACACAATAACCACATCCAGAGTCTGTAAAAAGATGGTAAAACTATAATACATTAGCCTAGGTTACTGAGAGAGCCATACAATTTATTATCTGGACTATTTGTTCATTTTAAGTTGTTTGGAAATAAACTACCCAATATGAAGACAGTAATTTAAAAAAAAACAAAACAAAACAAAACCCTAAAACCATTCTAAGACTCAGATTAAATCCAGCAAGTTTAAAAACTATGTCAGGAACATTTAATCTTAATTATTCAGTAAGCCTGTATAGACTAAAATACTTTTTCCAGAATTTTTCTGAACTGATTTGTTTTTGGGGAGAGGCACATTACCAATTCATTGATTCTTAATAAACACCAAACTAGACGCAAGACTACACAGCAGAGTTGAAAACTTTTTTTTTATTTATGTAAAAAAAGTTGAACTTACTTTTTTGAAGTGGTACCAGAAATTCCAAGATCTGAAATTGTAATAAAAAAGAAAAACAAAAAAAAAGTAGTTATGTATTTAGTAAATTTAAGTATGTCAAAGTAACAGCTCACATTTCATTGCACGTGGGCTTATACAAAGTAATAAAGTTCTGGCTATCTTCATTTAGAGAGCATAAGAGGATTGGCCACATCTACCCCTTCCCCAGGAGAAACTTTTTGAGGAGCTCAGCTGCCTTATACCTGAGGAAGCCATTTTTGCTCCCAAAAGCAAAAGTGACAATACATTCAGATCTACAAAATGCTGTTATTTAAAAGCATTGAAATATTTACCAGGAATGACAACACTGGTTTCTGGTCCTTGTTACACATACAGAAAGAAAAAAGCTTTTTTTTTCACATACACATAAATCCGAATGTTACCTGGAAGTTTTGCACTCTTTTATCTGCTCTATCACATGTGGGAATGCCAAGTAATCTCCTTAATGACTCTTTAGAAGAAGTTTTAAGCTAAGTTTTAAAGAATACTCTTCTCACATGACTAGTACAAGTCCTGTAAGTCCCAAATTGCTAAGTTTAATTTTCTTCCCCAAACCTGGATATACCAAAGGAGTTACAGAAGAGGTTTCAAATGATTAATAATCCTACTGACTTTTAAGCATGGTAGTTCCCCCCATGCACCAAACAGAAGGATATGGTAAGATCAATTATCTCTTTTCTGTGGTGTGTTTACAAATCCTAACAGACTATTCTATTTATACAAACCTCCAAAGTACAACTTCAGTAGTATTGCACCTTAGCCTAGGTGGGCCTCTGTTAGGTTTTTGGGAGGGCTGCAGCTACTATTCTCTCGTTATATGGGCTCCAGTCCTTTTCCTACTACAGGAAAAGAATCATTTTTTTAGTTTAGAATTTCAAGATGATGTTTTGGAAAGTTCACTGTCTGAGAGGTCTGTTCTTGGCTGTTGTGTACTCTTCACCCCACTGGTGCTCCTCCCCTCATTAAACAAGGAGTCAGCTATTTGTGTCCACCAGCTTTTCTGCTCAGATTCCAGAGTGCTATCAGATCCTTTTGGCAGTTTTCACTTGTTATTATGCAGGGTCAAATCCATTAAGAGCCTGATGTACCCCTGGAATGTACCTAGGACATTCACATGCTACAAGTAATACCTACCAAACAGATCCCATCATCTAACTCAAATCCTGGACACAAAGAGGGATAAGTTATGAACCCAGATGACCTGAATCAGGCCTTACTCCTTCCAATAGCTTTCCCCAAGGAAACAGGAAGACAATGAAGCAAGCTAAAATAGCTCTTTGGCTCCATGGAAAAGCAACATAGTTGTATGCCACACCATTTAAAACCAGAATTTGTCACTTACTGCCTACTAAGTTTGCAAGAGATGAGTCAAGATCACTTCCGAGGCCTTTGCTTGCTGCTGAAGCAGTGACTGTTGCTGTGGCTGAAGGTGCTACAGATTGACCAGAAGGAACCATAGTTGGCATAAGAAGATCACCTAAGCCATCAAACACTGGAAGTGAAAGGAAAGTGGGTTAGAACAGCAGCTATGGCAAGAAAAACATCGTCACTTTGCTGTTGGTCCAACAAATATAGCACAGACAACCATGTTATAAGTCTTAACAAAACACCATTTGACATTAAAAATAATGCCAACAAGGGCATGCATGTCATTTTACTGGTCACTGAATGTACAATAATCCTGAAAGAGCTACACCAATGAGAACTAATATGAGAGGACATGCCTAAAAGGATGTTAATTGGAGAGCTGAATCTACATTGATGCAGCACCACTTCCACATGACATTATTTTTCTTACAGCCATCCCTAAAGAGACATCAGATGGACACACTTTTGTCAGGAGATATTCATTTAAAGGTTTTTAAAATGAACATCTGCACCAAACACCAGTCAGAATTACTGTGGCAAAGACAGTCTTATACCTTGACATCTTATGGCAACAGCATTGAAAGTCTCAGGATGTAACTATTCACTTGCAAGCAGCAGGGAATCAGGAAAACCTACTAGCATCTTACGAGATCAGAAGGAACCAGAGCTATCCGCATGGACAGAGCTAGCCTCCTTAGTCCAGACATCTAACTGAGGAGGTAATTTTTTAGATCTCTTGACATCAAACCACCTGGTACATCTCATGCCAGCATTCTATCTTCTGATCTGTATTTGAGGTACATGCTAATGTTAAGTCAACAGGAAGGGGGAACATGTGCATTGGCAAGCAACCAAATAACCAAGCAGCAGTATACTACTTCAACCTTTTTTTCTGATACAGTTGCAGAACTCACCAATTTTAAGTTTGTAGCAAGGACCCAGCATGGAAAATATAGAATGGAAGAGATACAAACAAAATGATAGCAGTGATGAAAGTTTAAGCTTATAGTCGGGCAAAGAACGCAACCCCAGTCTCCATTTTGTGTACCTTCAGGTGCCATGCAAGTTCAGGAACAGCTTCAGCAGCAGCAGCAAGATGACTTGCCTATATACTTGATTTACAGAACAGCGTTTTCCTTGTGTAATTCCTAATTCATGCAGTCAAGCACATGCAGGGACGATGTTCACACTAGTTTTTTTTACTGACACGGTAGAATAAAAAATGGGTACAGAGAGCTCTTGGGCACACACTGGCCTAAACATCACCCCGAGTTCTTCCAGTAGAGAAGGAACAGAAAACACAGATACTGCTTGTACACCAACCCTTAATATGGTGACATTAACTCATCTAATACATAAAACACATTAGAAAATTCACAGGAAGAAATCCTGTGGCTCACCTGATGCATCAAACGAACTGCCAGTCGTTGGAGCTGTTGTTCCAAAAGCTGCATCAAAGTTAGGCTGTAGTAAACTGGTTTGAGCTGGAGTGACTGGGGATGGTGATGGAGAGGGAGCAATAAAAGAACCTCCAAAGCCTTGAAAAAGCCATATAAGAGAGGTGTGAGCATTAGAGTCAGTCTCACTGGGCTGTGTTTAAGAAAAGTTCAATCTATAGGAGGCAGAATGACAGAGAGAATTCTTACTATGTCATTACAAACACCTCAGTATTACACAAGGATCCTTGGTATGTTGGGTATGACCCAGGTAATATAACATTTTGTGAGAATCACCAATACAAACTTTAACGTTTATTTAGATTTCTGCAGAAGCAGACCAACAGAGTAGAGAATACAATTCTTCCAATAGTACATGCTATTGTTCTAGGTAATAATCTCACTGGAAGAATGCAACAAACAACAATTAGTTCAGAAAGAGAAACAAAGGACTAATTAAACTTGAAAGAAGCACATGATCACCCATCAATGACTTTGGAAATTCAGTCCAGAAGGCAGTGTTTTACTAATCCAGTTTAGCCTCTCATCATATTAAAACATCCTGGGCTCCCCTGTCAAGATGTCTTCAAGCTTCTGCTCCCCACCTCACCATGCCAAAGCAGGATCAACAGCTCCACATGTGAACTGCTTGTAGGCTGGAGAATCTCCATGATTAAAGTTAATGCATATATTATAAACCCCGTATTTATATAAATAAACCCTACTCATGAAAATTCTCTAGCCTACAACCCATGCACTTCCATGCCTGACTATTCCTAAAATCCCTCCCTTACCCTCTAAATAATTCAATCTCCCTTCCAATTTAAGCTTATTTGTATTATCTACAGACTCCGGAAACTGATTAAATATGCAAAGACTCTGTCAAAATGGGTACATACATATGACAACTCCTCAAATCTCTTTAGTAGACAAGCCATTCCTCTTATCCAATCTCTTGACAGTCAAGTCCAACACCTCTATACTACCTCTTCAGTCTCTCAGCCTTGTTTATTCCCGAG
This sequence comes from Merops nubicus, assembly GCF_000691845.1. NCBI lineage: Eukaryota > Metazoa > Chordata > Aves > Coraciiformes > Meropidae > Merops > Merops nubicus. The sequence continues at coordinate 54,235 of NW_008610446.1, read as the reverse complement.
CTGCCCCTGCCTAGAAAGGATCAGAGGGGAGCTCAGTGTTCCAGCCACAGAAAGAGCATTCTGCACAACCTTCAGGCTGTACTCTTCTTCCCCCACATCAGAGCAGTAAGTGTATTCTTCTGCCACACAAGACAGTGAGGAGCCAGAGCTCCAACGCTGCCTTTAGTTTCTTTGCAGGCAATGTCCTGCCTTACAGTCTACTGCCCTTATTTGTCCAGCTAATCATTGCTGCCTATGGAGAGAAGCTTGAAGATTTACTCAGGCAAAATTTCTCCTTCAGGTAATTTTCTCCAACTTGTAGAGACCATTTTAAGTCCTGTTCTCATCCAAAGTAAATACAGATCTTTCCATGTGGGTGAAATTTGAAAAATTAAGCATGCTACTAAAGCAGTCACATTGTTGACATTAAATCTCAAACACAACATAACAATTTAGGAGAGACCAACTTTTTACATTGAACCCTTATTGCTACTTTCCGCCTCTCTGGGCAGCCTGTTGTCATATCTGCCCATCCTCAGAGGAAAATTAAAATAATTCTAGTATTTAACCACAATTTCCAATCCATGTTGCCTTTTTTTCTCACTGCTGTGAGATCAGCCTTTAATTCCATAGCTTTTGGTCTTTTGCAATTTAACAGCAACATCAGGCACAGAAGTCATGCAAGCGCTTTAACAGACTAAGTTCCTAGTTGTCTAGGGCTTGCACAAGACCCTGAGCGAGTCTGCAGAAACAGCAGCAACCATGTCAGATGTGTTGTCCGGGTAACGCCAGCTGCCCAATTTTGAGATTGCTTTTGCTTACACATTCAAGTAAGATTTCTTATAAGAACATGCTATTAGAGTATTTATTTGGATACACATGGACCAAGGTTAATTTGATAGAAAAATCTAGAAGGGCAATGGCTAGACTACTGCATTTATCAGTATAGACAGAACTGTCAGAAGACAGTTCTTCTTGTCTGCTGAGGCTTGAAAGAGTATGAAAAGAAATCTACCATATTTTTTAAGTGAGCCAAGAGGAGACTAGAAACTCATTTGACAGCAGAACACTTAAGACAATGATGCATAGTATGTACACTCATAACATTATGTATAAAAACATTTAGTACAACCAAACACTCATAAATCATGAAGGACAAGCCTTCAGCCACCATATGAACTGTGGACATTCTGAAATTTAAAACTGAATTACACTGCAGGCTATACATCTGCCATTATCTAGGGTGAACAAATGCTTAGCAATATGCTGTGATGTTTACAGAGTCTCTAGATTTGCCAAAAAAAGATTCAAATCTACTTGGAGCCCTTCTGAATGTATATTCAAAGCAAACATAAATTTATTTTTTCTTTTAAAAATCATCCATTCACCCAAACTACTTCAGGTCTGCTTGAGTATTTAGACTTATTAAATCAAACGCTAAATTATAAAAGGGATGTTAAGTGACTCATCAGATTCAGAGAGCACGCTGATGAAGTTTAAGCCATCTGGAGTATAACTCCTACTGGAATTTAAGTTTAGTTATGGATAAGGAGATAATACAAAATATTTTAATGTTTGCATAAGCAGAATTAGCTTCTGCTCGACAACTTTTTTGCACCCAGTCCCCCAATAATGCACACAACTGCAAATGAGTGGTTTGTTTCAGAATTTACTAGTTAAAGCCTGATCTCTGGCCTTAAGCTGTCCATAGAGTAACCAATACAAAGACCTATGAGACTAAAACAAAAGGTGGTCTTCTACCTTAAAATCCTGAAGCTGCCTGTACTAAAGCTTTAGCACGAGTTTATGCATTCATGTCCCACTAAGTAGCTGGCTTGCCAGAACTGGAACCAATTGAGAACAGATTTATACATGGTTAATATCTAGACTACTTCTGCCTTCCTGGAGCACGGCTAGGTGATGCCCACACTTACAGGAGATTCTAGAAAATTTGATGAATACATGCGGGGATCTTGTTCTCTACTAACTTCAGACTGGGAGGGGGAGGAGTCACAACTGTTTAGCACAATGACTGTAGCCACAAAAATAGATGGTATAGCGTGAATTTTGGAGAATGGTACGAACAAAATTCAGCTGAAGCTGCTTATCTGTAGGATGTAGGCTACAGCAATACAGTTACTCAACCTTAAATAGGGTGTGACAGTGATGCCCAAATTCAGCACTAGCTCATCTCACCCAGTGTAAGGAGAGGGTCTCTACCACTTCTATGCCCTTGTGCTCAGAGCAGCTCTCTCTCATCACCCCACTCTCCTTGGCCAAGTGAATGACGGCTACCAAGTCATTCATTCAAGCTCTTACCATTTAAGTGTATAACTTGCCTCAATTAAATGACTCAAGAAAAGAAGATGAACTAGCAGTTAAGGAACAAGCAGCATAGCCTGCAGTGCTGCTTACCTTAAGCACCGCTACAGTCAGCCAAAGACATTTTATGTATACATTCCTACTCAGTGAACAGTACAGAAAAATAAGGCTTGTGTAGGAGGCAGGAAAATGAAGCATGGGAAGAAGATAATCTAGGAAGTCAACTTGTACTTCAGTACAGTGCTGCCATTATACATCACCATAGTTTTAATTTAAGATATCTAAAGGACTAAGAAATCTTGTGAACAGGAATTTTATTCCACTGCAAAAGTCCACTTACACCCAAGAAACATAGAATATTTCAAACACCATTTCTTAGTTTTGCCTTAAAATAACAATTTTTTAGAAGTTCTTTATTACCAGCAAGTAGGTCTGCAGAAGCTGAGGAACTAGAAGCAGCCTGGGTTGCGGGCTGAGGTTCAGGAGCACTACTTCCAAAAGCATCTAAAGGGAATTCCAAAAAGCATCAATAAAAGGTAAAGAGTCCAATACTAAATACATAAATTCATCACTCATTGTAAAGAAAAGATAACAAAAGGATAACCACTTCATTCATCAGAAGAAGAAAATGAAAGTGCTTGGCCATCGTTATTGCAAAGCAGTACCATGGATGCAAAGTTCAGGTGGAAAAAAGGAGGTGCAACAAACCAGTACTTGAAAGAACTCTTGAAAGTACTCTTCTAGTTGGGCCTCTTCTCAAAAGAGACACAAATAGCAGACAAGAGGTTTAAGCCCTCTGGAGATGAATACATCAGATGGCAGTTAGGAGTAATTCTATTCAGAACCTACTGACTCACATTTAAGTCTTTTTAGAGGAATATGCACTAATGTATGAAATTTCACTACTTCTAAGCAACACTGCTGTCCTACATCACTCCTAGGGTTGGTCATGCCCTTCCTAATTTCCACCTTGTCAAATCCAATGATACTGTGATTCAGATACCCAGTTTGAGACAAGTCGCCCTCAAAACTTCAGCTGCTTTGAGAAACGGAACCGAGAGAACACAACATGACCATGGAGAATTGCAAAGAAAAAAAGGAACTTAACAGACTTTCACTGGAGCTCTGAGGAAGACCCATACATGCATCGACTGAAGACAGAATGGCAAGTTTAATGACAACAGGAAGACACACTGACAGCTTATTTGCAGTTCGTTATAGTGCAATAGGAAGAACTGTCCATGCAAGTCTCAGCAGTAATGCCACACAGAAAAGCTGTGAGAAAGGGAAACCCTCAGCTTCAGCAAAGAGCAAAGGTAACTGGAATGAAGTGATTCAACTCTGAAGTGGTGAGGAAAGAAAAATACCCACCACCAAATAGGTCAATCACACCTGAAGAATCCACCTTTGCTGGAGAGGCAGTGGGTAGAGGAGAGGGGGCTGCAAATGCATCCACTGCAGTAAGCATAGGATAAATAATATTTAGTATCAGCAAGGCAATAATGATAGCTAAATATTTCAAAACCACATGGGCTCCACGAGTTAAAACCACAGGGTTGGTCAGTTGAGCTAACAGTCTTCAGAACTGCAAACAGAAAGTGTTACATTTCTCACACAGCAACTGAAAACCACAGTACTTAAAGAAAGCATTGATTATTAAGAACTTTCTTATGCTTAGAAGAGGATTTACTCTCTCAATAACTACATTACTTGCACAACTTCAGGTCATCCACTTCATTGTTTGCATCCTCAGCAACTGCACATGTTGTGACCAGAGTGTCAAACCCACAACTTGGTACTTCAGCTTAAAGATGTAAATTTGCAACAAGTCTTTCTTATTTTTATTTTATTTTATTTTTTAAAATAATGGGAAAAAAAACCTCAAACCCAAGTTGTCTGTAGGATGGCCCGTGAAAACAAGCACTCACCAGATAGGAGATCAGCAGTGAGAGAACTCTCAGGCACAGGAGAAGCTCCTTGCGGTGGAGATGAAAAAGCATCTTCCAGAAATGAAAGAAAACCCAAGAAGTAAGTATCACTCAAATCAATTTACACCATGACATAGCATCAAAGCAGCAGAGTATTGGAAGAATTCTTTCTTTACCTGTACCAAAAAGATCTATGCTAGGAGTAGCATCTGGTTTAGGTGCTGCAGGTACATCAGGAACAGACTCAAATAAATCTAAGGCCAAGAACATAACACGTCTTTAACTCATTTTTGAAAGGCAGGACTGAAAGTAGAACTTTCAAGTTTTGGACATTATATTTGGAGTTAACAGGCTCTCTGGTTTGAAAGCCCAGCACACGGCACGCATGCAACAAAGATTTGTTTGTTCTGTACTTCAGACAGATCAATCCACCAGAATCAAAGAGTTAAAAACAAAATTACCACCAAAGATATCTAGAGCAGGAGGAGCGGAGGTGGTGGCGGTAGCAGAAGTGGTGGCAGTAGTGGTAGTGGCAGTAGCTGTAGTAGCAGTAGCAGCAGCAGCAACAGCAGCAGCTGGAGAAGGAGTTGTTGCAGGAACTGGAGTGGCTGCACTAGTTGTAGGGGTAACTACAGGAACAGCAGTCTCTGTTGGCTTCATAGCAAAGAGGTCCAGCTCAGGAGCAGCCTCTGCACTACCTTCAGATGGGGCAAAGGGGTCTTGTAAAAAGGAGAGGGGAAATATATGTGTATGCATACTTAGGATCGGTGAGGGAGGAAGTCAAGAACAAAGCAACTACAGGCAATGCACATACTGCAAATACACACGCGCATACAGAAGAGGTTGCTCTAACATCTAGCTTACTTATCCAGACACATTACTTATGTTTTTCCAAAATAAAGACCATCTGAAAGGCTGAGCAGTCTAGTTACTAAAGGGAAGAACTTTCAAAGGCTGTTCGACAAGGCCAAACAAAGACAGAAATATGACAAAAGAATATCCAGTTTAGCAGGTTACTGCTTACAAACCTCAGCACCGACAGAATTGTTTATTAGCACTATCAAATAAGCATAAAGTTACTGGGATTCAGAAACAGGCAGTTTTGTTATGCATGCTCTTCAGTCTAAGGTTTGTTTTGACCAATTGCAAACACTATGAAAATTTCAGAAAAACACACTGCCATATAGTTTAAACAAAAAAAAAAAACAACAAACCAAAACAAAACAGCAAAACAAGAAACTATCTAATGACATAAAACCCACCATTTCCTGAGCATGCATCAAGAGCTGCTGCTACAGGGGTTGGGGTAGCTGGTGCTGCTGCCCCTTCAGCTGCTGCAGGGGCTTCCCCAGGAGAAGCTGCAAAGGCATCTTGGGTGCAGTTTAAGAACACAAATCAAAAGGAAAAAGGATAAAGAGAAGAAAAATATAGTAAAAGAACCAAGTTAAATTGCACAGGTAGATCCCCTTATACAACATGAACGTTGTTACTCTGACAGCAAGACAAGTCATGCAGTGCAGAACGTTTTGCCTCTCCCCAACCCCACACAAGCAGGTTCTAGGCAGGGTTTGAGCTTCTCAGGTTGCCCGCAGGAAGTACAGTGAGTGTAAAAGAGGGCGTTATTCTCATTGTATAAGGGTTCAGAGCAGCATGCTCATGTACTACCCAAAATTAACCAATGAATAAAGACCAGAGGTATGGCCGTAAATTGGTGTTAATAAAGACATCAAAAACTTGCATGGTCAAAGCCCGCAATACGTGTGATTAATCTGCAACTGTCAATTTACTTGCATAGTGCTTTCCAAACTTAAGCACTGTTACAAATCACTGTCCGATTATTTTGGCAGGGATCTGCATCTAGCATTTCTAGGTTTTGAGTCAATTCAGTCTTGCAACATCTGAGAAATTTAACTTACTTGTTTCTTAACTGTATTCCAATTGGATCTTTCTGAAGCCATAACCTGATGTATAGGTTATATTTACTCAGCTTGCTTCTGACAAATCACGAATGTTCGTCTTAACTACTTGGCCAGCCATAGCTTGTCTCTCCCTTTAGGATCACCTCTAGGCCAGCCAGTTAAGTCAGGGAAAAAAATGTTTTGGGGTTTTGGAGTGACTTGGCCATGAGTTTTCTTTAACCGTTTGTTGTTGTTGTTGTTTGGCACTTGCTAAGCGGTATGTTTAAATTTCAAGCTCTGAACTTTTATAGCATTATTCCTAGGCTTAAACCACCATCTGTAGCCTAAGTTATATGAAGTAGTCCTAATGGACAGTGCCATTTGGACTATCCTCATAGGCAAGCACTTTCTTCACAAGAAGACTGTGCAATTTGGATTAAATACTTCAAGATGCTCATAAAGGCCATTTTTCTACTGCTACAATGTTAGCAAGTTTAAAAAAAAAATATCTATTGGGGAATACTGCAATTGCACTGTCAAACTAGTACAGGAAAAAGCTTAACATGCTTTAACTTGAGTGTCAATTTTAAAATGAAAACAACCATTTTAAAAACAAGTTTGTGCCAGTTAATCTAAAAAGCTCAAAATAACATGCATTGAAACTTCAACAGAAGAAATGAAAGCCAACTAGTCTTGTACAATAGAATTAAAATGAGTTAGTAGCAAAAAAAGGCCTGCTAATAAGCCATTTCAAATATAATTCTATTTTTCATGTAACAGGGTTCAACAACAAAACTGGATGGCAGTTGTCCATGTAGAAAAAAAAATCATAATCAATCAAGTTTCACCGTGTTGTATGTATACCAGACACTGGTATATGCCACATAGTAGAAATTAACACAGAACAGGACTGAAGAATTTTGGATTGTATTGTTTGAGAATATGCTTTGGATATGGTCATGTGTGTTGGGTTTTGCTGTGCACGGCCAGCTTGCAGATGGAGGGTCACCCTGGGCTCTTTCAAAAGAGTACACTTCTATCCACACAAGCTCATAGGTCATCAGAGAAGTCAGTCAACACTATTCACAATAACTTGTCAGTGTTAAAGGATAGACTCCAGATTTCAAAATGGGATTCCAGAAAGCATAGTTAAGTTGCTAGTTCTATGCTGGGAGCACTTCAGCCTTAGTGTTACACCTATTCCTGTCCAGACGTAGACTGTTGAAGTTCCACAAGCAACAGCCACAAGAATTCAGGTGGGAACAAATGCCTTCCAGCCCACAGATGGAAGGGTGAGCCAGCTTGACACCAGCTTTATTATTTATTGCCACTTCTGAATAAGGTTCTTGCCAAGCATTATCATTTTCTTTTACTTTGGTTAAATGGTAGGCAGAATAAACACATAAATTCAAAATGGAATCTAAAGGAAAAACTGCATATTAAGAACTTTAAATATTAATTTTCTTGAACTTCTCAGAATAACTACATGAGCAGAGAGACAAATCAACCTGAACAGGTGACCCCTACAACTCATAGTTCAAACCAAGGGTTTCTTGTTGTGGCTTTTTTCAGGTTAACGCTTATGAAGTTCTTTGAAGCCTTTCAATAGGCTCTGCCGCACCTGCACAGATGTCCTCTGCTAAAACTTACCATAGCATACAGAAATGGAGAGAATTAAATAGTGTATATTTTATTAGTAAGAAAAATTTTTAAATGGATTATGTTCTTTTTTGTTCCTCTGTAGTGGAATCATAATCCTACATTGCCATGCCCAGCACCATGAGAGACCTTTTCCCTTTAAAGCAGTTACTGCATTTACTCAGTTTATGCCACTTCCTCACATTTGTGCATCTTCTACTTCAAAAGTGAATCTAGCTTTTGCCTTACAGAATCAAGTAGCACATATTCCTCACTCAGGTTTACAGAGAGCCTGGAAACTTAAAGACATTGCTGAAACCTCTGCAAGTTCACACTGCATGGGACATCTATTAGGAGTAAATGGCTTGTATTATGTGCTGCATAACACTTAAATTGTTAAATAAAAATAGCTATTGAAATGATGTGCAAACAAGAGCATTTTAAAGTTCTGAAACACAGAGGTAGCACTTCAATACCTCTTGTCTGTTGTAAAGTAAGTGTTTTGAAGAGTGAATTGTTTCATTTCATAAATTCAGGCTTTACTTGATGCCATGGCATCAATATATGACAAATGTTACGGTTGACTTAGAACCGCTTAATGTATTTATTAGTCAACATATGAAACAACCCTATGGAAAGTCACAAGTCTAGGAAAGATCATAGAACTAAAGTGTACAGGTGAAAATAACTTTTTTCCGCTTCCACAGTTTCTTCCTCTTCAGTCACCCTTCATTACTTTTTGACATAGAGAACCTAAGCTGAGTTGGTAAGAAACATTCTTTCCTAGCACTGAGCCTAGTGGAATCATAAGAATTATGGGATTTTTTTTGTTGTTGTCATTTGTTTTTAAAATAAGCACTAGTTTGCTATATATGTTCCAGCTTAAGGGATATTCACTAGCCCTCAAGTGTCAAGAAATCTTGATCATTTTGTCTTTAGTTTCTTTAAAGGGAAAACCATAGTTTTCTTGCCTGCTTAAGATTCATGTAAGTTGAATTCCTAGTAAGTGATATCTACACAGTGTCTGCCATGACTTGTTACTTGCACCATTTACAGTGTAATCACACAACAGGATATAACTCAAGAGCAAATTACTAGTGCGCAAAAAACCTCTTAGAATTCTACTGTTGAGATACACAGCATTTCAAGATATTTTGCCTTTCTTTTACCTTCACATTTCTCCCTTTCAGGAATGATTCCAGCTGCATTTTGAAAACAGCCTCCTCTTGTTTATCTTAGAAACAAGATAAGGAATTCTTCAAGTTGGCCCAAGTAACTGAAAGCTTGCTCATTAATCAGATTGAATTCTTCAAAAAAAAAAAAAAAAAAAAAGCTATGTTGGATCAATCCTGCATTTCTCATCCTCTTTCCAAGGCCATGTTAGAGATGAGGAGATGAGGACATAATGCAGAGCTGCTTTTCCTTTTAAAGTCATAGGCAGCATGCAGACTCCTATCAGCTAAAGTACCAGTAATATAGAGCAAGAGAATAACAGTTATTCCTGCAAAGTCTCCTCTTCTGCTTCTTCCATCAACTTGGCTGCCATTTTTTCTGCTGATTTCAGCTTCCTTTCCCTACCCTGAAGAATCTTTACATTCATTCTCCTAAGATCACCTCCCTCTACCATACCTCATTGCTCTGTGGAAAGCAATCAAAAACTGGCAAGCTGCAAAAAGTTAAGGTGACCTTGAAGACTGTATCTCTAGCAGACCTCAAAGGTCAAATACCTACTTATTCAGTGTAAGTATGCCTAGCACTGCAAAAGCTAGAGAGCAAGAGCATCTGCCTCAAAGCTACTGCTTCTTGCACTCTACATAGTCTTATTAGAGTAACTACAAATGTCAGTACGAGACATCACTTGCATCACAGACTTCAGGAAAAAAACCCAAACCAACAAAAAACACATGATTAGAGGAATGTAAGTACATTATAGACTCCAGGATCATAATAAGGTCTGGCCTGTGGGTGTCTTGAAGGCACCACAAAAGTACCCACACTGCTGAGCATGTTTAGAGATTTTTATTCTTGAGAACTAGAAGTTTTCTGCACTTGTAAATAATAAAACCTTGCTTTCTTGTGAAGTGTCCCAGGAAAATGTCAGGATTCAACTAATATACAATCCACTGGACAGTTATAGTATTTGAGCAACAATCTCTTTAAAAGAGAAGACCAAGTCACAGAAGTTTGGATACTGCAAAAAACTAATTCTCCACTAGAGGATAAAGGCAACTCCACTTCTTAATGTGTTCCACTAAGTAATCTAATGATCAGTTAAATCTATCAAAACTATCAGAGTCCATCTCTTTGCCACTTTATAAACATGGAAGTAAACACGTTATTTGGTAGCAGCCATTTTTCCATGCACAGGATATTGGAGAAGGTAGAAAAAAGAAGAGTACATCTTGCTGCTGTAGTACTGGAGGGATATGCAAGGGAAGGTGTTTTTCTAATCCTGTTGCAAGTTTACAGTGATTTCTAGCCATTTAACTATTGTTTAATCTGTTAAAGTCATGTATCTATGCCAAATTAATAACGCAATTTGAAAGTGCTGTATCCAAGACTGGCTTGACCCCAGCATCTACACACCTGAAGTTTCACACACTGCATCTACAAGGGTGTTGATGAGCACAGGCCTTGCCTTCTGCGACAGGCTTCTGAGAATAACCAACATCAGACTCTTTCTTGCTCCCAGTTGTATCCAGAACTACTGCTGCTCATAACTGTTTTAAAACTCCTTCTCAACTGTTTGATCTTGTGGCACTTGGACTCTGACCCATCTTTGTGAAAGGAGGGGTTAAGCAGCAGGGAGCAGCTGTACTCCTTTCTTACAGCTTCTCAGCAGTTTTATTTGGGATATCGTGGAGCTGTCTGTTGAAGTCAATCCTAAACAAAACTTTTGATTTGGAACCTTCAGTCTTTAGGAAACACCTTTGTAGTCAAACTCTTTATGTGTAAGACCTCTCCAGCTCTCCTGTCACTAGAAGCAATGGATAAACACACCCCACAGAGAATGTGCTGGAATTCGGTTTTGATAGCAAGTTATCACTAATTCATGACATCTACAGTCATGCTGCAGGTATACATCAGAGGAAGAGAAAACTAGTGCAATACGATGGTCAGGTGATTTTAAACATGTTAACAGTCTGTAAATCAGAAATTTCTCTATTAATCTGGGCTGGAACAGTGCTGAAAAGAAATGGTAATTTCTGACATGCTGTTGAGAAGCCTTCTGCTTCATGGGAGTGACATGAAAACTGACAACATAGAGGGGGAAATTTATTCTTACTCAAGAGGTTATCAGCTAACATTAGGGACTGAAAAAGCATAATTAAAAGATAAGAAAATGTTTTCCTATACATTACTTGTATAGTTGGCCCGTAGTACAAGTTCACTGCCACTTTAATTTACTCTTAATGCTATGTAAAATAAAACCCAGACTTGAGAATGTTGAAATATAGTAATTTCAACTGGCTCAATACCGTATTTACAGGAAAAAAACAAAAGAAACACAACACAGCTCAAGCATGACATGTAATAAAGAGGCAGGAAGCTGCCACATTCATCCTCTTCAACTATGAAAGCACAACTGCTTTTACCAGAAACTGCAGTAAAGTGCATAGTTATTGAATGCTGTGGAAAGAATACCTGCTTATCCAAGTGTGGACCTGAAAACTAATGCTCTTAGCTGTTCAGTCACGAAGTAACTCAGTCTTAAGTGCATACAGTTTTTCATTTCCATATATATGCAGAGGAGTCTATTAGCTAAAAGCACAGCAAAGAAAGAGGTAGTTGGACAGTTTACATTTCCTGTTCCATCTAGCATCCAATACACAGGCACCTCTGATTAGTTAAATTAGATGCCTTGTTACAATAGTTGAACTCAGTATTTCTTCATCTACCATATGAGCTGGAGTAGAGCACTAGCGCAACCAAACTAACCTCCAAAGAGATCCACTTCAGCAGTGGCAGCAGCAATAGTTGTAGTTGTAGCAGCAGCAGCTGAAGTAGTTGTAGTATCAGTAGTTGCAGCAGTAGTTGCACTAGGCTCTGGGGCAAATGGATCTGAAATCTGTGGCTCAGAGGTAACACCGGAAAGTGCAGCCAGATTATCTATATGTAACCACATAATGAAGATCAAACAGGAAAAGTAAGGGGAAGAGGGAGAGAGACCACAATCAATCAACTCAAGAAAGCTGGAGCTTTTAATACGGAGTCTAACATTCAAAAGTCTTAGAAATCAAAAATGTTACTTACCCTCTCCCAAGAGGTCTAGTGATTGTCCATTAAAATGACAGCAGAATAAAGAAACAGATTGGTTAGTAGAACTGCCAGACTGAAGATGTTCATTAGCTAAGTGACATGTCTAGGTTAAACAATTTCGGCACATGATTTTCCAGCATTCAAGGAGTTATTGTTACATGACAGAGCTCTTTAATAGCTCTATTCAAAAGAGAACCAGCTAATCAGCAAGACGTTTGAATATTATATCACTTCTGGTTTATGCAGTTGATTTTCTTTTCTTAAACTGTAATACAGAGAACCAAGTAATGGTCTGTAAGGGCTGATAGAAAGGTCTCCTGCCTTTCACTACCCCAGTGTAAAGCCAAGAACCACTTCTTTAGAAGCACAGTTCACCACTGTACTAGATCTCTCTTGCATTTGGCGTAGCAGCGTGAGAATAAGACCAGAAGTAGGTAGACTTCTTTGAAGTTTATTAACAGCTGACATTCCCCAAGAACACTGAAAATTTTAAATGCAAGTTCCTGGGCCTAACAGCACGCAGATTCAAGACTTTCATCAAGTAAAAGGGTGAATGGGAAGAGTGAATCCAAATGAACCCAAGTGCTCACATATACAAACAGTAAACAGACATATTTGAAGACTATTTAAAGTCAATGAACTGTTAGCAGAATATACTCAGATACCAAAGAATCTCAGATAATTCCATTTAGTTGCAAGTATTTTCTAGACCATAGTCAGAAAGTAGTCAAAAATCAAACGCTACAGTTATTATAAAAGTAGACACACTTCAGCTTACTGTTCTGCCAAAGTGTGCTGTTATGATCTACCCATCAGCCCTAGAATCCTTCAGAAAACTGGTGCTGAAAGTCAGGGTACTCAGCAGAGAACAGCTTGCAAATGCAGTGTGAAGTTACTCCAGGATACAATACATGGCATCTCTACTGCCTCAAGTATATATACTGAGAGGCAGACAGGCTGCGGTTCTTGTACTTGAGACAACTGTTTAGTTAAGAAAAAAAAAGGAGAGCAGCTCCTCTTTAAAAGCTTTCCCTGCATTTGTGACAGAGCAAGCATACTCTGTAGAAACAACCACTTCTTAACACTTGCTATGAGGAGCATGAATGACTGACAGCATAAGCAGGTTGGCTTTGTTCCAACTTTGGTTCCTTAGTCAACTGTTTCTGGAAGAAAATGAATCAACTTTACTGACAGATTTTCCTACAATTTGAAGTCCTCTGAGATCAGTCAGATAGAGCTCAAAAACAGAGGAAGCTTTACCTACATAAAAAAACAACTATAAACTATAAAAACCTGTGGAAACAAAAGAGTTTGGCCTATTACATTTTTATACTGCAGATAGAATAGTCCGAGCTCAACAACTACCTACTTTACTAACCAGTACCTCAGTGTTGCTCCTAGATTCATTGTACACATACGAGGGTCATGGGTTCATCTGATCCACACTGAACAGCAAGCACAGAGTCCAGATGCTTTACTATGGGTCAGTATGTAGGAAGCAAAATGCTTTGAGCAAGCACAGCTCAATCCCCACAAGTTTGGCTTTGTTTTACAACACTTGTTAATAAAGGCAGCAAGAAACCACATGTAGGTGTTTTTATAATTGGTTCCTTGGGAGACCTCCACTTGAGCCTGACTGCACTAGCCGAGATAAGTCAAAATACCATTTGAAAAGAGTGTAACAGTACATTAAAAATGCAGCGGTCTGGTATCTCATTAATGCACAGCAGGTGGACACCTCACAGCTAGACTTGAAATGAACAACTGTTGGCAAACTTTTACCTTCTTTTAAGTTATTATTCAAGCGTATTTTTGTTATCCAGTTATGTTACAGAACACAACACGGTGCAATTACAATTACCGAGTATGCCAATCTACACTTAATATGGGAAGGATTAAAACCAATGGTTTATTGCATAGTAATATTAAAGTAACAATACTAACAGCAAACCTGTGTTCCAAGGCACAGTGCAAAGTAGTTCAGTGCAGAAATTCAAGTCAATTTACTATTATATTCAAGAGTCAGACCTCACAAGGATGGAGAATCTGACTTACTGTATTTTTTTATAATACTGCAGTCTAGTCTGCTACATAACTTATGTTGTATTAAGAAATTAGTTATACAACAAAATACATAGTGTATTGCTTATACCACTAAATATGCAGAGTACTATACCAAATATACAGTATATGCCAGAATACATAGAACCTATACTGCCAATGAGACTGAGTATCATTTGTTGGTGACGTATTCCTGAGGTTTGTGTGACATTTAAAGTGCCAGTTTGATGCTGAACCTTGAAATATTTGATATTCATGTTTTCCTAGCTATTCCAAACTGCAGTAATTCTACCAGCTTTGTCCTCCTCCTATTTCTTTCTCATGAGTTCCCATGTTAACTTGTTGTGGGCCAGCAGACTTTTGCAGATGAGAAAGAAGCTCAAGCAGCAGGGATGCACTGCTACATGTCCTCCCAAAAACTGCTCGGTGGAAGGAAGGTCACCTTGTCCAACATCCTGCTCAGAACAACATTATGCATGACACCAAACCAGGGCAGTCAAGTCAAGTCTTGAAAAATCTCCAGGAATGGAGAGTCTACTAGCTGCACTGGGGATCTGCTCCAGTACTACCCTACTGTCCAAGGGAAATAATTTCTTCCTCATGTACAATCAGTCTCTGAAGCTGCAATCTGTTATTACTCTTCACTATAATCATTTCTTGGAAACTACTATTTCCAAGAAAATTTTGGCTCTGTTCTGTAACTCCCCTTCAAGTAGTTGTAGGCCACTGTTAAGAGCCCCTTTTAACCTCCTTTTTTAGCCTCCTCTTTGCCAGATGACAGAGGCCCAGCTCCCTCTATTTCTCTTTCCAGAGACGTGCTCTAGATCCCTGGAGTCCTGGTAGCCCTTTGCCAACCACCTCTTCCTTTAACAGGAGAGCTCAGAACTGGCTGCAGTATTCCTGATATGGCTTCATCTGCACTGATTAGAAGGCTCTGTAGTCCCTATGAGACTGTGCAGTTTATAATAACTACCAGCTTCATCCTGCAGATTTAGTTTCAATAAGTAAATTAAAAAAAAAACCCTTAACACAGGCTCAAATGTTTTCTCATTACCAGATGAAACATTAATGGAATTTTCAGTATTTTCACAACAAAGCCATTCCTGTTCTCAATTTATGCATGTCTGGCATGGTGTTTGGCAATTATTTAAGAGTTTAAAAAAGACAAAAAAAAAGAGCAAGATTCCAGTGCACTAACAGGTCACCATACCTGGAATCTTGCCAGCAGTAAAGCAGACAAACTGGAAGCTTACTAAGTTAAACTGTTTTTCTGAAAGATAAGACTGAAGTATTCTTGATGAGGTTAAGCGATAATCGTGGCCAAAGGAAAAAAACTTAGCTCTCATTTTCTGCACATAAATTAGCAACTACTTAAAATTAGCTGAGAGGCCTGAGCTCTTTCAGACATCTCAAATGCTTGTGTCCCAGTACTTGGCAATGACAAAGCAGGACAAGTAGGATGTAATAAAAAATTGCAGCATAATTAGTCCCAGGCATCCTAGAAGAGATGACTCTCAGGTCTTGCTCTCTGGGTAAGATTGCATTTCAGCTAATAAAACTGACACTTCTGCAAAAACAAATATTCATTTAACAGATGAAATAGGAATATGCAAAACACGGTCTACATGACAGCCTTAGCTTTCCTGTCATAACAAAGACCCTGAGACACAATGTCATCTTTAAGGAAGTAAAGCTAAGAACAGAAATAGGCAATGGAGAAGCCACTAGTACCCAGTATTAGGATTCCTCACCAAGTCAGCATTCCTACTGTGAGAGGGCTGATGAGTTCATTAAGCTGCCACACCAGTGAAGATCTCTTAAATGTACACCACAGTGAGTTTAGAACTATGTAGGTTAAATTACATTTACTGGCCCAACTCCTTGTCTTCCTTAGCTCAGGACACGGGAGGGAATATTGCCCACATTTATTGGGGTCCTCTTCAGATCACCAGCTGCTAGTGCTGCCTGGAACAACAGACTCAGTTCATCACAGAGCTCAGAGAGCTGGGTAGGTATTCCTATTTGAAAGCAGTTAGCCCTCTATTTCTGTTTTCATATTATGATTCTAAGTAGACCAGGAACATTTTAATAAAGTATTCTGAGTTGTCAGATGTAATCACACTTGCAGCAGAAACAATTTGCCACCATTGTCTTCAGGTGTATTTGTTTTGAAAGGTATTTTTGATCCCCTCCCTGCTGATCTGTGGGCTTTGCTTTATGAACAGGAGAGTTCATTTCTGCTTTTGTGTTGCCAATAATAGCACATGAGCACTCCTATTTCCTCTGTTTTAAAGTGCCTACTCTACCTGTTCACCTTCAACCATCCCCTTCCTGCTCACTTTTAGTCACATAATCCTGGCTCCCCCAAGATTTGCAGTCAGGCCTTTATAAGCAGCTTATACTATTATGCATATCCCTAGAAAAAGGAGTAGCCTTGTGCTCCAAAGGGATGCCTGACTGTCAGGTCAGCAGAAGCCTGGGAGTGACCTGGGAACATCCTGTGCTAGCAGAGAAAGAGCCAGGTTTCAGTTCAGTCAGGCAAGAAGATGGAGAGTGCAAGAAGAGATGCTGACAGTGAGGTTTCTCTACCTCCCCATGAAGTGGCTCCAGCAGTGGCTGCTGGAGCTGCCTGCCCAGTAGCAGCAAAATCTGGCTGGAGATCCAGAAGATCACTGGATGGTTTGGAAGAGCTGCCAAGGAAAGGAAGAGAGATATTTAATATTGGAGCAATTTGTCCATTTTTATCAAACCGAAAAAAAGAAATCATGAGTAGAATACAGCAATTATCCTTAGTTTGGATGATTGATGAAACCATTGAGAGACTTTTTTTTTCAGGCCTTAGGATTAGTGCTGTGGCCACAAACACCTCTACTGCAGTAAGTACCAAGAATACATTACACCCAGGACATGCTCTTAACTTTCTCCCATGACTTGGTAATAACATTGTAATATATCTACAAGCATTTGAAAATCCCCAAAAAAAAAAAACAACCAAGCAAAACAAAACCAACAAAAACCCTCAAAACCCTCAAAACCCAACCCCAAAATCTCAGATGGTCCCTACAAACAGCAAATAACTGGTGTGACTGAAAACAGCTCCATTCTACTTCAATATTTCATTCTACCACGCCAGAAAGCAATAAACATGTATCTCAAGGCAATAAGTAGACTAAAAGAGTTGGTAAAACTTCGATGGCTTAAGCTAGCCAGATATTTGCTTAGGCAACAAGGTCTTGTTCACTTAGAACATTTAGATAATAAACAACAGAAACTCTTTCTTCAGTGAGGTCCTTCATCTGACATTTAACTGAAGTTAGTCATATCTTCAGACTTTTAGTTCAAGCTGAGAAGTTTTACCTCTCTAGAGTTCTTTCACTTCTGTTCATTACAATGAGCAACAGTGGTTTGTTCTGCTGTTGACTTGAAAGCAAGGTTTAGATTTTCTCATTGGTCTTTTTTTTTTTGAACCTCCAAAAGGTCAATATTTTTGTGCTTCATGAGCTTATTTGAACAGCAAGAAAAAGGAATCTTAATTCAGCAATTTTAGAAACAGAATACTGAAGGTCAGCAAAGACTGCTTTGGGTTTGCATATTATTTTAGTCTATTCAATTAGAAATTAATGTTGGGAATGGTACAACATCACTACTACACTGAAAGCAAATCACAGTAGCCACAAGGTGAGTTTTTGTTTGTTTGTTTGTTTTTTGTGGTGGTGGTGGTGGTTTGGTGTTTGGGGTTTTTTTGGGGGGCTTTTTTTCTTTTGTTAGAGCTCACTTCTGATCTACACTGGTAGAATAATGTAGCCCATTCAATACTAATGTACACTACCTATGAAGCAATCAAAATCTTGCAGGCAAGTCTCCTTTTACAAGTGTGACTTTGGCATCTACATCATGCTCAGTAACTCAGTTATGCTTTCTAACTTACCTGACTGGAGCAGCTGTAGATGAAGTTGCAAAAAGATCAACTGGAGGAGATGTATCAATAGTTTTTGCTGGAGTAGAACTAGGAGATGTAACAGTTGTGGCTGGAGAAGACTGAAGAAATATTTTAAATATACATTCAAGATACTACCATTTCTCCACAAAAAACTCATGCACACATTCATATACTTCAAAAATCCAATGTTGACATCAGGTCATCTTATTGTGAGCTGTACCTCTCTTGGGAAGATTTTAAGGAAGACTAGGTTAAGTTTTCAGAGGGCAGTAAAATTCCAAGGTGACTCCACTTAACAATGCTTGGCTGAGGAGAAAATGCCTATTGCATGCATTCAGAGCACCTGCAGACACCAGCAACCAGTCTCGTACAAGCTTTACTCCCTTGGGTTAAAGACTCACTCAACACCTAAGCAACTAACCCAGAGACTTGTCATCTGGAGTTGCCTCACCTGCCTTTTAAAATAAGGTAACTAACAGTTCCTATGTGTCAAGGGATTCTCAGCAATTTCAAAGAAACCAAGTTTGCTCCCCAGCAAATTCCCTCCTCTCAGTTTTAAGACCATCCTGAAGATGAAGGAACATATTTTTATGGGTTTGTTTCTACACGTATCAGACCCTTTATTTTGTCCATGGAAGATAACTGCTTGTCCACAACAGCACCGTAGTACTCTAACCATAGAAATGGTGAGCGAAAAGAAATGGTGAGAAAGTTAAGTTAAAAGTGCGTACGTAAACCTTCAGACTGAAAAGATTTTAAAAAGCCATCAACAGCATTAATGGTTAAGTCCTTGGGAAGATATAAAAGACAGCTCAGCCTATGATTTTGCTTCATTACCTCCTCCAGTTCTAGATAAAGATACCTTAAGGATGGCAAGGACAGTCACCCAGGAGAGTGTATCACCCAGGCGAGTATAACACAAGTCCTCCGTGCACTTGAAGACTCAAGTTACCTTGAGGAGTGTCAATTTAATTCTAAAAGATGCTATGAGCTTTGTTACAGTACGTCACACGCTAGAGAGATCCTTTTTCTAAGGAATGAAAACAAGTCCTATGTTTAGTACTGTTTGCCACTCTGACTACTTCCAAGAAAGAAAAAAAAATGGCAAATATGAAGTGATTTTCTTCTGAGTTCTGCTACTGCCAATCCTATCATCACAGTGCTGGCAGGAGATGGATATAAGCATTATAGACTCTCCCCAAGGCTTTACTTAGGTTTGAGACTAGAGTGGTCCAAATTCTTCATGTAAATCAGGGAAAAGAGGGTTGCTTGAAGGTCTAAGCAAAAGTGTTATTTTCCTTAGATGGTTCTGTGAGCCATTGTGTCGTTCTCAGCAACTCCTACAGTATGGAGTTAGAACTCCCCCTAAAAAGCTGCAAGCAGGGTCAAGAATTTGGAAGATAAACAGCAGACTAAGTTTTTCACTGACAGGAAGGTTAATGGGGAAAAAAAAAAAAAATAGATAAAGATATGTGTATCTTTTATGTTTTCACAAAGTGTGACCAAACCCTGGCAAAGCTGCTTAGCATCTTCCCCTGGTATAAGCACTACAACCCTTCAGATCAATAAAGCCCTTTTATGGGACCATTATTTACAAGGCACCAAAAGATGCAATTTTGTCCGTTAGGCAGGATCTAGGTGGTAAAGTCTAAAAAGCAGGTTAGGAGATGGAAATTTAACTCTTTATGCCCCCAAGATGTTATAAAGCATATCACCTGAACAAGAATTAATTAGCACACCAAGTGGTAGTATTTACCTTGCTCAGAGGAGAAGGAGCCCCAGATCTAGGGGGGGGGGGGAAACAAAAACAAAGGAGTTTTCAGATAAATACTCTTTTGGAAACTATGTTTCTGGTCATCAAAACTCCTGCAAAAAGACGAGAAACTAAGCATCACAGCTTTCAGAAGTTCTCTACCACTGCATGCCCTCCTCAGTTCTCAAACTTTCACGTGCTCCTTCAGATAAAGAATGCAAATTTATACTACACAAATTTATACAAATCTTAGATGAATCTTTTAAGCTAATTGGTAACACAGGTTTGTTCTGCCTTTTAAATAAGTTCTACTGAATGGCGGAAAGGCAGAAATGCATGAAAAATGTCTCACTTTTGGGCCTACAGTGGCCAGTAGGAAAGAGTTACCGGGGCAAGATGTCACCATATCATAAAATCATGCAATAGCAGAGTAACACCAATATGGAAGCAGTTATCTAAGTCTTCTGAGGATATGTCAGCAAATTTTCAGACTACTGTTCTTTTAAAGATAAACAGAATTACTTTAAAATCATGATATTTAAAAGTATGGAAACAGCTAGTTGGAAAGACCAAGCTGAAAGTTCTCCCACATGCAAGAAAATCACCTGAACCAACAAAGCATTAATCATACGTTCAAATGTACGTCAGTGCTTTTGTTTACTTTCATTATTATGAGGTATGAAAATACTGCTACATATTTTTAGAGCTGCTTTGATCTAAGAGGTGAAAGGAGAAGTTGAAATTAAAACTTCATCAGTGTTGAACTAGCATCCATCCACAGGTTACTTGATTTAGGTAAATCCTAGGAGTTTTAGGACTGAGTAGATCTGGAGCTATGACAGAAATGATGAAAAAATAACTTGCTATATACAAGCCACTGAAAGCATATATGACTATATACAAAAGCAAGCAACAGTTCAGGTGCAATTGAAAGAAGATTCTAAGTGTTCAAGCCACCTCAAAAAAAAACCATAATCATGTCTGCATGCAAGTGATATGTAAACATATGTACTTACCCTTCACTAAATTGCACGGAAAGCAATAGTAAAAGAAAAAACACAGGTTTAGCTTAATCCTTCCTAGACTTAACCATGATAAGTATCTAGTAAGAAAATGCAAAGCCATTAGAAAACAGATTTTGATGATGAAAGCATTAGAACCAGGGAAGAAAATATTCCTTCCATGAGTTTTCCATAGTTAATTTTACTTCATTTTGGAAAGCATCTAGTTTTTCAGTGTGTTGTTTCCCCCCACCCTCCAGTAAGGAAATAAAGGTGCCATTAAGACAACTTTGTAAGGGAAAGGAAAATCTAGTCTTACCACAGCTTATTTTCCAGCTAAGTGACAAAAGGAGGTTGGGGGGCAGGTAAGCACCTAAACATCAGCTAGTCTCACATTGTTACCATTATGCCTTGATACATGGCACAACATATATACCTACTTGTTGCCAGGTTTTTTTCCTTCCAGTGAGTTTAGATGTTGCTCAAGGGTCTCCATGAGACTGCTAGGAGCCTTGAAAGCAAAGACAAAGATATACTTCTAAGCACACTGCACTGATCTAACTTTTAAACCCAGCACTAAATTTCCTGAAGTCCACCATGTGCATGCTCATGCTGTTATTTTATTTACATCACTGAAAATAGTGGATTTCCATGCTAGAAGTATTCAGGCAAAGACAGCTTTTGAAAGATAATATTGCATCCAAATTTGCAGAGAGAAAATGTTTACCTCTACTAAACAGCACCTGAAGCCTAAATCCAGGATGTGCTGCTGCTCATCATGCTTTGAAACAGTGTTAAAACATTGATAACAGCACAGGCATCCACAGGGTTAATTTTAAGAGTAATAGGTTTAAGGTTATCCTTTCAGTTCTACTTTTAGTCAGACTTCCAACACTTCTTTCACAGCCAGAGGCTTAGATAATATTTTCAGTCTAAATAAAACAGACTCCCTTCCAGTGCCCCCAAAAGCAGGTAACTTTGGTTCAAGAACCCAAACACCACAAAATCTTATAGCTGTTTCCTCTCAAAATGGTAGCCAGGTACAGGTTACTGAGACCACCATCTAACTCAAAATTTGTAAAGATTAGTAATTTAGACATCTACAAAACCCAAGGCTTTCAAGCCTCCCTGATCTTAGGTTTTATTTTAAGCAAGCTTTTTGTGGTCAGGCAATACCCCCAGCCATGCACTTGCTGTTACAATGGTAGACAGGAAAAGTGGTCATAAATGCAAATGACTGTGTTTAGCTACTCCAGTATAAAAACAGAGTCCAGAGAAGTAGACTCCTACACAATCGACAAGCAAGGAGGAAACCTTTAAGAAATAGTATAGTATATAATAGTCAAGTATTTCAGTAGGGTTACTGGTTCATCAACGGTACAGGCTTTAAACAAGGAATTTTCTTTATCAGTCTCTTTCAAATCAATCACAATTCCTGATAGCAATACCTATGGTGTTTTTCATAAATAATGTCTTTAATTTCAAAGTGTACATATGCATCAAAAAAAGTTAGTTTGTGACACTTGAAAACAGACTATCCACTGCTCCCATGTACACCATGCTGAAAAACAGCTGGCTGGCTAAATCATATGTTTCAAGATGCTTAGTACCTGTTAGCAACAATGCACAGCTAAATGTACTTTAGTGCCTGCATATTAATTTTGGCATTAGAACTGAGTATTAAGATAATATGTAGAAAATTCAAAGTGCTCAAAAAATCCTTAAATGCTGTTTTCAGCATATGTCCCACATGCATATGCAATGCGTAAAACATCTTAACCATTGCTGATTTTATAGGCTTATTTATTAATATTCAACTAATTTGAGCACAAGAAAGAATGTGTTTAAACACAAGTGACTTAACCATAAGAATTCTCCAGCAGCAAGAAAGAGATGAGCAAAAGCTCACATTTGCTTAAAAAAAGATTCAAACTTCTACTATTCAAAAAAGCTATAGCATAAATAGCAAGTTGTGCTTACTTAAACATGTAAGCAGAAAGCTATGTTTCAAATAATAATTTAAAAATCTATTATTTCCTGTTACCACTTACCTCTACACACTTTAAGTAGCTTTCCAATATATTACTCACAGGTTTCTTAAAAGCCAATAAGGTAATATGAAACTCATCTATCAAACAGAATTCAGAGGAAGCTTCAGAAAATTTCTACCCAGCTGCAGCAATTTGCAAATTAAATATGGCCTGGTATCCAATTTGCAACATTGAACATTGCTTAATTTCTTGCAGATACTGCTTCAGCAGTAGACTAATCTATCAGCCAGCATCATGGTAGAACATCAGATATGGGTTCCCAACTAGCTGTTTGCAGCAAAACTGCCATACTTCGAATTGCTAATAAATAAAAATGAGCCAAGCTCTTTAAGCTGCCAAGATGCTTCCTCAGCCTCCAAAACCTTGCAGCCAAACTAGAAAGTCCGAAGATGACAGCTATCAACTTGTATTTCATTAGTGTGACCACTTGTTTAGATTTACAGAGCATGTACACCCACTGTGTCAACACCACCAGCTTCCTGTGGAATACTACTGAATATTGCCATGGCTTGCTTTAGGAACTTGGGTATATCATATATATTATAAACAGTCATATATTACTTATTAGCTGAAATTCAATTTCATTATTCACCTTTTATTTATTTCTCACTGAAATACACTGCCCAGATCTTATACACAATCTACAGCATACTGCAGATTGGACTTAGCAAGTAGAGTCCTATGCAGACTTTGGGAGAGCACAACTATGAGGGACTGCTTGACAAGACCACTGAAGTGGTCACGCAGTTGGACTAGATAACCACTGTAGACCACTTCCTTCCAAAAGAACTCTTCTGTTATAATTTAAAGCTCATGAGGTGAAAGGGACTCTCTAGCAGCAGTAACTGCGGTGCTGCAGAGCAAGTGCAGCACTGACTGATGATGCAAAACAGGACCTGTGCAATCCCAGTAGGCAGATGCAACACAAACAGAAGCAGAAGGTGATTTATTCTGGTTCAAGGACTTAGTTCATGACTGACTGGACCTTGTGAAAAAAAGAACCTCTGAGGTACAGTTAGGTGAGCATACTACTTCAGCCATTTCTGAATTGAGTTTGGTATTCCACATGCTGCTAGAGGTCTAAGCTTTCTTCTGATGAAATAGTGGCCAGACTTCATAGCCCTGTAGCATCTAAAAGACACAAAGATTAACTCTCCACATTCACATCATGTCTCACTTTCAGAATTTTTAACTGGCTTTTTAACCCAGAGAACCACTAGTGTGATGTTGATTTAAACCAGGTTTTCAAATCCTACACATTCATAGGTTACGAACATGTAGGATTTACAGCTGTTAAGCAGCCTGGGCTGCTTTTCTGTTCCAGTTTTACTGGAACAAAGTTCAAAACTGCCACAAGTGAATTTTTTCAGCATGGATCTCCCCCTCCAAGTAAATATCCTTTTCACATTAAACACAAAGCCAGGCACCTAAGCCAATTTGTAAATGATTTTGCAAATGGACCAGCACAACAGAATTTCAGCGGCTACAGCATAAGTGAATTTTTATGTTAAAAGCTTAGACACATACTTACAGAGAAGTTCAGCACTTAAATCACAACTTCTGCATTTAAACTTCAAGTTCACTGTGCCTAAACCAAGTCAGTAGTACTAGTACTGGTCTGAATTTCATCTCTGGACCAAGACTATGTCAGTGAGAGACTATGAAGCAAGCCACACCACAATCCCTATGCAGTCTTTCATCAAAAATGAACTTAAGCTACAACCTGCGATGAAAGAGCAGAACAGCTAACCCTTCACCTACAGGTCAGAAATCATCGTGAGAGACATTATCTTAGTCATACCAGCCTTCAAATATAGCTTTGGCCAGTTCTTATTTGCAAGTTAGGAGGGCTTTAAAATGTTAGGTGGTATGGCTTCTTACCAACGTTTACATTCTTGGTGTGCTTCCTAATTACAGAACATTTAGTTCTTGCACAGATCCAAAAAGACTATTAAAGAAGATTACCTGTGTAAGATCAGGGATATCACCTTTGTCAATTCCAACTTGCTGTGGATATAAAAGAGGTAAAATGTAAGTGCATTATTCTACTGCAAAAGCAGGCACTAATTTTGAATAGAACTGTGGTACACTCTTCAACCTATAACACACTTTATCTTTAAAAGAGGACTACAAAATTAACAAGTGCAACAGTCTTTTTTTTCTTTTTTCTTTTTACCAAATTAGATAACCATTAAAAAAAAAAGTTAGATTTCACCCAAGTAAAGTTCATAAGTTCATACTCCATACTGCACATCATGCAGGGCTTTCTGGTTGTCCTAGAAACAGCATTTTTTTGTTGTCCTAGACAACAGCATTAGTGAATGAGCAAGCACATACTACCAAGATAATTAACTGTACTAATGAAGTTCTCTGAAATTCCACCAGTGAGCAAGTTCTAAAAGATATCACTTAAAAAAATGCTAAAGCTCAAGTCACTTTGTTATTCCACCCTTCTATCCCAGCATTTCAAATACAGCAAGATAGGATTTAGATCTGCAATCTCCTATTAGTTGTCCTGTTGCTTCACTGTGGTTCTTCAAAGTGCCTGTTGGTTTAGCTGTTGCAGAACAAGCTCCACAGCACGTAGTAATCCTGAATAATAGTCACTAATCTCTGCCCTTCAAAGCTGTCTACAGGAGTTTAAAGTACTTCACTCCCTCAAGTTCAACATTCATATCATACTTCTCATGCCATCTGGGAGTCTAGCAGGCTCTTCCATAAATGGTTAAGTAAATTAGCAAAGAAATAAAACCTTTATATTCAGCTCATTATTGCTGTCCTTTGTAATGAAGCATGAAACACAAAACGTGCATCTTGTGCTGAGGAGCTAACTACCACAAATGAGAGCCCAGCAAAAGAGTTAATTAACCATGTAATATTTGTATTATCCACAAAAGAGGATGATAACAAGGATCAAAACCAGGAAAACCTCACATCCCAGTTAACTTGTAGTTGGCTGCAAAGACTTAGAAAAGCAGACTTATAAAATCATTATGCTTTTATTTCTAATTGCTGTATCTTCCTCTAATGTTCAATTCTGTCCTAGAAGCATACATTTTTTAAAGCATTTCCAAGAAATATTGATGTGGTTTAAATCCTGTCATCTGTTATGTTTCCAAGAAAGCTGAGGCTGGCTGCACAGTAAAGACACGTGGAAATCCTAAGCAGGGGTTGGCTACTTCAAGAAAAGCTGTATCAGCAGATTCAGGAACTACTATACTGCCTCATATTTATACACAGTGAGTCTGATGCTTAAAAAAAGCAATTAATATATTATATCGATGCTAAAAAATTCACAAAATACTGAAGTGCTAGGCTCCAGAAGAGTGAAAGTCACTTACCTCTGCAACTTTAAGAAATTCTGACACTCTTGTCATTCGAGTAAGAAACCGTTTGTATATTTCAAGAGCATCTTTACATTGTCCTTTTTTCATTTCAAAAAATTTCTCTAGAGAAATAATTTGGCATATTTCAGTTAAGATACCTTACATTAGATCTGCATTTATCAACAACTCTAGATTTCAGGAAAATCATGTTTCAAGAATATTGCATGCCATGCACATTTTTGTCATTGGATACTAAATCTAGTGGCATTCCTAGTCCTCAGCAGAATTTGCAAGTTGGGCTTGCAGAGCTGCTGAGGAATTATAGAGACTGGAAAACTGAACCCCAACCAGCTGTAGCATTGCGTGTGATAAAACCCAGGATTTTAAAAATAAGTGAGCAGGTGAAGTAGCTATTAACCTTAAAATTCAAAGTAATTAAGGATCCTTAAACATATATTAATATATGTCCTCTCCCAAGTTGTCTTCAGTTCAAAGAACAATACTTTTCACACTTGAGTAGCTTTCTAAAGTTGGCTCATGTCCATTATCAAGCATAACTGCCATGTATTTCAGCCTGAATTTACACTTTAAGTACCAGCAGACTGTGAAATCTCAATCCAGTTGTTAGGCCCCATACATTTGCATCTGCTCCATAAGCTTCCCAAGCCTATAGTTTCAGTCAAAATACCTGGGACTTAGTTCCATAGAAGTATCAGAAAGTGTTGCACCATGGATACAAAAAATTGGTCTGAGTTTTACAGGTTAGGAAAACTTTTTTGCCTGTTCAGTCTCTGTAACCTGTCTATTTCTTCCCATTTCAGCTGCAGCCAGAGTTTTAGGTCAGTTATGCTTGCCCAGCAATTTCAGTTTTTAGCTGTCTTTGCAGACCAGCTGAAGTGCTCCTAAGTTTTAACAGATGAAGCCCATTTTCTGCAGGGTCAGTTATGTTTCCTGACATTTATAGAAATCCTAGTTTTAGACTTCATAATAAAGCCCTCTACAGGTACATTTTAAGGTGTGTTATGGTGGTGATCACACCATGCTGAGCTTCAGAACGTGCGTACAGCCTCCTACAGACTTTGTAGGCTGATGGTAGGTAGGGTTCAGGAGGGCACCCAGCTTTGGCAGTCATGCTTTCAGACAGACCATGAATGTTATTCCAGAGTATATTACTTCGTAGAGGGCTATCATATAGCACATATAACAGAAGAATTTGTGCACCTTAAAAATGTAATCAAATCACAAAAAAATGCTTTGCTGACTTTGCAGGACATATCATGGAAGCTCACGCAGCACTGTACACTTATTTAGGCACAGAAATGCTCAGAACCTTTAAGCAGAGTTCTGTACAATTTCAAAGGCATGGGATAATCCAGCTTCAGATGAACACTAATGGAAGAGACTATGGTTTAAAGTTTTATCTCACTTCAGAAAATAGCCAAGAAAAATGCATTAAACTTTAATGGCATTTAAATTAAAAAAAAATAAAAAACAACCCTGAAGCAGATCTGAAACTCATTTTACACTCGCTTATACTATGTGAGATGTAAATGCCAGGTTACTTACCTAACAAGTTAATAACTCCATCATTATAGCAAGCAAAAAGTTTGATAAGATCTTTAAATAGAAGCATGAATGCAGCATTTATGACACCATTTGTCAATTCATTTGGATGAACCTACAAATAAAATACCAGTTACTTACAGCAGCTGTATTAAATGCAATCAGAAGTTTTAGTTTGCACCAGGTATTTGATGCTGTTATAGATAGAATCAAGCAGTGAATACAAGCTTTCACACAGAGAAACCAAGCAAAGGCTGCTTCTGTTTCAGTTAGCAGATCAAGGATGGCTTTTTTCACCATTCCAAAACAATCCACTAAAGCAGAGGAGTATTCCTATCAACAGTAAACACCTTAGTCTCAACTCCTTCACCTACCAAAAGGATGGGGAAGGCAGAGATGCTATTAACAAAGCTTTAATGAAACTGGAATAAAGATGTCACTCACAGCACACCTGAACAAAACCTCAGCAGTCCACTTGGTAATACAGATGGGTTAATGATGTCAAGGCCCTTCCAGCTCTCATATTTAGTTGGGAAAAAAATGAGTACTTATTTGTTAAAAGATCTTTCTTTTATTAGAAAGTACCTCCTCTTCCAAGACCACTATCACAACTCCTATGCCATTAAAGTAAAAAAACCACACTAGCAAGGCATGTATTTCTAAGGCTTTCTTCTGAAAGCTGTAGTGTCCTTGTGCCCACCAAAAGCAGAACTTCAAGATGGATTCTTCCAAAGACCTCTTGCAATGTTGCACTGTACCTCCCACAACTGACTCCTGTTTTTATACTTAAGGCAGATAATAATTCCACCATTCATAACATTATTACATCATAAATACACTGCACACACTTATTTCTATGAGTAGTCTAGATTAAAGTTTATCCAACCCAGTTTACAGTTGAAAATCAGATGAAGGTTTTGAGGAAGCCAAACAAAAAACATGTGATATTACAATGACTTTTTCTCTCCTCTCAAAGAGATGCTGGTTGCCAAGAGACAGAAAAAAACAATTGTCTCTTTGCTTCGTCCATTTCTTCCCCTCACAGATGCAGAAGACTAGATTCCCAGCTCCAAGTCTGCATTCCTCAGGAGCCCTCATTTCCCATGCTGTTCCCCTATCTGCCCTACAGAAAGTGTAGAATATGTACATTTTGCACATACAGGGCCATCCTTCACCTCACTCTGTCTCATTTGGATACTGAGCATGGGATTTTTTTTTTTTTCCCCACAAAAGGTGATTATCAGTAAAGCATTACCTACGAGGTGAAATGTTTTAATTACAATACAGCATTTATAAGTCACTGCCTAGTGTTAATGTTAGGCCAGCTTCAACACATACATCAAATTCAAGTAGTGCATCAATTTGTTCCTGTAATATTGGCATACTCTTCAGTAGCTTTTCAGGAGCCATTGTTCTCATTACACCGTCAGCCCTGTAAGACAGAATATAGACAAGAAACCACAGTGTTTCCCCTCTCCCCAGACTGATTTGTTACCTGAATTAAGCTTAAAACTGCTATAACCCATTTCAAATATTTGGAGCACTGTCTGATTCTCCTGCTTCCCACAACAACACAAGAGCTGGCATGGAAAAATACTTCATCCAGCCACCCCCCCTGACAACAGCCAAAGAAGGGTTTTGTGTCAGAGTTAGGAATGCAAGAGATTGATCTCTTTATGGAAAGAGGATACCAAACGTTTAAATAACTGGGCAGGAAATACTACTGCAGAAGTACTTAGAGAACAGATAGTCTTCGTGCATTAACTTTGTGTTGAATAACTACTGGCAACTCATTGCTAAGAGTCCTTTTTAATGATGCATCTGTGGTCACTGAAGACAAAAAAAAAAGCCTCCATAGGCTTTTTTTTTGGGTTTTGTCCAGCCACATGCCACAATATATATGCACATTAATTCAGTGACAATTTAAATCAGGGCAATCTTTGCTTAAAGCTCCTTACCCTAGGACACTTTCCTCAGTATTCTTGGATACTAATTAATTCCATTATTCCTTTATAACACTTCCACTGACTTCAGCCTGCCTTATCAGTCTCAAACTATTACTCCACCAGGATCACACAGCAGTTGTTAATGTGTAAAGTTCCTTAACTGCAGCCAATGGTCTTGTAGCAATCTATAGGTCACACATGCCTGTTTTTAAGCTCCGAGTATCTCAGGCCTGCACAACCACCAATATGTATTGCCCCATTCTGGACACAGACAGGTATAGCAACTCCTCTCTGGAAAAGCACACCACTAGTCTTACTTATTTTACCCTATAATATGAGGCAACACCTTGTTGTGAGTATCAAAAATAATATGCATAGAAAGCCTTTCCAGGAACAGTTTACAACTGTTTGCTTTGTTGCCTGTTACAAACTTAAGGTGTTCACATTGGTTTTCCTTTGTAATCAGCCATATCTAAATTTTGCTTACCCTTTCTTCACTCTTGCAAAGTCAAATGCCATTTGTCTGTAGGAAAACGCTTTTTCATTCAAGTACCTACTATAACGCCTTATAAAGGTGGACATGTCATAACCTGAAAAAAAAAAAGTTATGTGTTTTACACTTAATTTTCACACTTGTTTGGAGGTGCTTTAGCAAATGAGAATATACAGTCAATAGATCCTAATATTATGTGATCCCTGATGCACTATAGAACTCCACATACAGAACCAGCATCACAAGACATCCATCTTCTGAAGAAAAAGCAGTAATGCTGCACCAAAACAATGTATCACTGTCCTCTGCTTCCAATAAATTCATCCAATGCACCAGTGACATGGCTCCTGGGGAAACCTGCTAGTGCCTTCCACACAGTTACATGGTAACATTACTTGATGGGAAAATCAGTTACCCTTCTATTAACAGGAAAAAATGCCAATTTAACAGAAAGTTTATATTTAAAATACTTACACTGGTAAATGACTTGCAGTGTAAAGACTGATCTCAACTTAAACGCTCCTGGTATTTTACATACATCAATCATGCCAACTTTTACATGGCCCTTCAAAATTTCCGATGAGGTTCCCCAGAACAAAGCAATTATGATGGCATTCACAGAGATTAGTGCTTTCTTTGAACTGCTACACCAGAGATCTTCAAGGCACATAATCCTGTACAGGCAGCCTCAAACTGTAGTGACTTTCAAGCCTGTAAGACTTATGAACACTTAGTATTACAGTCTACCCTTCAGGTATTTCTTCAAAGTTTCTTCCATACAGGAGTATGTGCAGTAGGTAACTCATCCTCCTCTTGAGTACAAGTCCAGTTTTGCTACCTTTGCCAAAACCCACTCCCCTCAACTTAGTCACTGACTGTATTTTTCCTTACTATC
Organism: Merops nubicus; assembly: GCF_000691845.1. NCBI lineage: Eukaryota > Metazoa > Chordata > Aves > Coraciiformes > Meropidae > Merops > Merops nubicus. Next base: position 23,181 of record NW_008610446.1, on the reverse strand, counting down.
TCTTAACATTATGTAACTCTGCCAACTCAGGCTTAACACTACCAACTCTTATGTCTCATTATCTATGACACATTGTATTATCGATGAAATGGCAATTTAAGGCTAAAGAACATGGCAAAGAACACAAAGCAAGCATTTAACAGAATTTGTTGATGCCAAATACCAGCACCTTTGAACACAAGTGGCATGTTTTGCTTAAACAAACACAGTTCTAATATTGGTTTGGCTTTGTTCCTGCCCTGTGTTACCATTTCTAAAAGACACTCGAGTCTTGGTGTCACGTCTCCATACACAGATGGAGTAACATGGCATTGCTTTGATTTTGCCCATTACTGGAGCACTCCTGCATTCTGCCTACAGTCTGCAAATACTCTGACAGCTGCAGAGTTATAAGTTTTCTTTCTTCTCTAGTAGAGCTACTGTGAAACAAGCTTTTCCTCTAAGCAAAACACCAGGGAAATTCACTGGTAATTCCAGATTCAAATTAGCAAAGCAGACTTTGCAAGCTTTAGAGAGAACTTAACTTCTGCCTATAGACCTTTCTAAATTCACTACTCAAATCAAAACCAGCTAGTTCTTTTGTTGCACCTCCTGTCAGTTAAACACTTTTAGACAATTCCTAAAAAGGGCTGTGTCCCCAAGCAGACAAATTACCATTTAAGACTGAGTAAAAAAACCAAAAAAAAAAAAAAAGGAAATTTATCCATTTCAACCTCAACTGCCATAACAGTTAAGGCGATATCTTAGAATCATAGGATCCTTTAGGTTGGAAGGGACCTCCAAGATCATCAAGTCCAACCATTGAGCCATTAGGGCTCTGAAGTCCTCTGCTAAAACAGATCAGAATCTGTCAGGGTTGGAAGGGACCACAAGGATCACCCAGTTCCAACCCCTCTGCCATGAGCAGGGACACCTCTCACTAGATCAGGCTGCCCAGAGCCTCATCCAGCCTGGCCTTAAAGACCCCCAGGGATGGGGCCTCAACCACCTCCCTGGGCAACCCATTTCAGGGTCTCACCACTCTCATGGTGAAGAACTTCTTCCTCATGTCCAGCCTGAATCTGCCCACTTCTAGCTTCGCCCCATTCCCCCTAGTCCCGATTTCAATGAGCACTAAGGGAGTCGTGCAGTTTCACCTTTTGAGTAAAAATTTTGCAGGAACTGAGAAACCTTGTATTGAAGCTGTCCAGAAGCTCACCTGAGCATCTGTACTCCTTAAGTACTTTTAAAAAGGTTTCAGGAGCACATTTTTATATTATTTGCATCTTATGAATGAAGGAGCAAATAACAATAGTATCTTATTCAGAATCTTGTTAAGTTTATAGACATGAGTAAGCTTACCATGAGATCCACTTTTGTCCAGAAAATTGCTGAGATTGAACAATGTGTTTCTAGATGCCAGGTATTGAATAAATCTCTGCAAAACAAAGTTATTTTCTTATCACAGGCTGTATCTGAAGGCTTTGCACCTCCTAGCAGGAAGATTACCAGTCTAGTTACAAGACACACACAAAACCTCACATTTTTGTCTTAGCCTGCAATACCTTTCCTCAAACCTTTTTTCCATCCATTCAGATTAATTACATTTAGCCTGAATCTCTATTAAATATCCTACTGTATACATAAAAACAGAGTCTTTGCAAAACACAAACCAGACTGTGGAAGGAGCAATAAAAATGATGAATTCTCAAAGAGATTTGAGGAAGCACAAGATTTATCTGCTCACAAAGCAGGATATCCAGGCTAGTACCAGACTTTTCAATCCAGCAGCTCTCAGCTGCAGCCAAGTTGAGGTCCCGTTTTAATAACAAGCAGGCCCCATATCGAGTACAGAGACTAACAGCCTGAAACAGTTACAGAAAGCAAATCAGAATATTGGACAAAACTTGGAATGGAAAAGCAAGACAGGAGTAAAAATCTTACACTGTGATGCTGGAGAAGTTCATTGCATGGAAACACTTCATATACAGCCAGGGAGGAATTGTTTCAGTCATACTAAAGCTATTTAAGTATGGTTTTTGTTTGTACACAGGCACACCAGACTATATAGGTCAATAAAAAACAAGGGCGAGGAAAATTCAATCCAAAAGGCTATCAAGTTGGATTTACAGCTCTAGGAAGTTTCTAACACTCATGCAGAGAAGGCAGCTGTTTGGATGCCAGTGTCGCACATGCCAGAGCATCAACTTTGACTCTAGTTAAAAAGTCTCAGGGAGTCTTCAACCTTGCAAAGCCGTCTTCAGACAGTGCATAAATTGCCAATGTCCTGGAACACCGCTGCAGCTTGGTCTTGAAGAGACATAATCAGCATGCCTCCATCTACCTTGTTAAAGGTAAGTTTGCTCCTCATCAAGAATCATTCTTGCCCTTTGTTCTCAGGTCCTTACTTGTTCAGCAGAGATGCCTTTGCACCACTAACACTTTTGGCTTGGAGTCTGCTCAATGCCAGTGTGGTCTCAAGTGAAAGCTGATTACACTTACCTCATTGCCATGAACCATTAGATGATGTGTGGTAACTAAGGCTTTGAATACAACCACCCAGCTACTGTTTGTTGCTCGTTCAAAAAGCGTATCAGCCATCTGAGGAATATTCACATTTGTTTCATTTGTTGCTTGGATCAAGTCTGTAAGAGAGGGAAAAGGAAGGTGTTAGGTGCCACAAACAAGGTGGAAAAGTTTGCAGCTGCAGGCCATGGTTATTACAAACAGCAAGTTCAGTTTCACATTCTATGTTTAAAAAACAAAACAAATCCCCAACCCCTGAGATTATATTAGTACATGCTGACAGCAACACTTGCCTGACTTTCAGCCAACCCAGCTTTCCAACAATTCTGGCCTTAGCTACGTTCCAAACTTGTCTCCATCATCGCCTCGATGAAGTTAAGGTGCACAACATTACATGTCTTTACCGCTTGCAGGTTTTCAAGTTGTTTGTGGCAGTTCTAGTTTAGATGAGTTTTACTGGATTCCTCACTTACAGGTAATCCATCAAGCACACTGAACCCAGTCACATCAGCAAAAGTTACCACCAGAAACAGATACTCTCCTCATCTCAGAGGTTAGAGTTTCATCAGACCCAGACAGCGTAAGAGTGCATTCAGGCATGCATTAAGACCTCTTCAACAGTAGGAAAGAGGGCAAGGATACACATGAGTTTATACTGAATAACAGTCTTCTGCAAGCAACTGCACCTTACATAATAGAAATAAGACATTTGACTGTCTCAGGGAACAAGAATAAAATACAGCTTTGTGCCTTGCACATTAGGGAGGTGTAGACTTGCACAGGAGAGTACATGAAATTAAGGTAAGTACTTAAATCATAAACATTAGGTCAGTAAGCTTTCCACCAGCATCTCTATACCACATCTACTGATAGGATCTTCAATTTACTACACTTCCCATTACCTACAGACTCCTGCTAGGCAGCCAGTAATGACCTTCTACAAGCTATTACCTATTTTTGAGACACAGTTGGAAACTGTATACTGCAACTGCATGACCAAAACCTTGTGTGAAGCCAAACGTAGCCCTAGCAAGACTTCTGGGGATTACTTCACGCAACACAAAGAGCACAGAATAGACACCTCATTGTAGGGCTGACATTTAAAGTCTGAAGACCTGAGTAGAAAAAGTTAAAAATTAAAAAGTTTAACCATTAGACTAAGCATTAATTAAGCATTAAGTGTTACTAATGTAAATACCCATCTTTTACTTTCCCTCAGAGGACAGTAGTTATTGTTAATGATTTTCCACATATTTCATCCCTTCCCTATCCCCCAACTAGAAATATTCATACAGCTATTGAAGTCATTCAGTGATGACAGATACTCTAGCCTAGAAGCATGCAGGCTATTATGTGACTGACCCTTGCATACCCAAACTATGTGAATCTGTTGTAAAGACTCTACAGGGGTTCAGTTCACCTGGGCAGTAGGTCACCGCTTTACAAATCTGCTTTCTCTCCCCAGTACAAACCCATATGATGGAGGGCATTAAGGCTGCTAAGAGCAGAAAGCCAAGGTTCAGACTGCTGTGAAACTGCTGATTCTGCCTCTGCAGGGGAGGAAGAGTTCAGAGAGCATGTCTGTTTAAACAGAGTGATGAGTCACATCAGCTATAGAGAACCACCTGGTATGTTCAGAAACCTACATTGCTGTACCAGAAGAATTCAGAAGTTTAGTAAATTTTTTTTTTTTTTAATTCATAGTAAGTGGGTTTTACAGGTTTTTTACTTCTTTTAAACAGAATCAATTAAGATACAAAAAATCTATAGCTCAGAGTCAGAACCCCATTAAAAGTGCAGTGCTTGTGTTTAAAATTATCTTTTGTATGGGCATAAAAGCTGCAATTGTCTTCAGCCTCAGGTCAATGGAATGATTTTCTGTAATGAGCCAGAAGACAAAAATTATGAATCTGTTCATCAAGTTTGATTGTAAAACATTTGTTACCACTGGGGATTTTGTTTCGGTTGTTGGTGTTGGTTTTTTTTTTTGCAGAACACCTTCTGAAATGTGAAGTTCACTTCTATAACCTCAGTAATACTACCTATGATGGAGGCAGTTCCACAAAGAATTACAGCAGTAAAGCTATGCGGTTGAATGACAGCAGTTCAAGCTTGCAGTGCTCCAACAGCTCTCCTCGATCTTGTACAAACAGGCCAATAACATTTTATTCTGTACTGCTGATTAATGCACTATAGAAGATGGTAGTTTATAAAAGCCTAGAAGCAAGTCACAAGTGGCTTGCTCACCATTCACCCAGTTCAAAGGTTTTACTGCAGATGACAAGAATTTGTCCTCAATAGAAGGAAACATGCATCAAATTTGCAAGCTTTCAGTCCTGGGTTTCATTATGTAGCTCACTATGGAAGAGAGCTGCTATATATTGTGTATTATGGCAATGGACGTCAGATAATGACACCTCAGAGGAGGCCACACACAGCAATGCTGGCAACAGAGGAGAGGCTACAAGGCACTACTCCTATATGCTACAGCAGCACTGCTTCTGATGTCACTCAGTCATTTCTACCTCCTCTCCAAACTGCTGGAGGGTACAGCATCTCAATCTGCAGCTCTGAATGTTTTAGGACACATGTAATTAGAAAGGTATAATTAATTTTAAGCCTACTACTTTCAGTGCACAGGATTAACCATGCATGAAGATTTTACTCATCATGTGAGAGAGAGAAAAAAGGAGATGGCAGGTTAATTCTTGCAGAGCTGTTTCCCATGAAGTCATGCCACAAAGTTATGGAATACGAGCTTTCCAGATTTCTTCCCCAATACCACAGAGTCTCAGCTTAACCAACAAACACCAGCATCTGGAGCAACTCAGAAGCATATCTAACTTTAATAACTTCCGAGTAGGAGAGTTTGGTGGCTAAGCTAAATTTTGAAGACTTGAACAAAATTTTGAAGAATTTTACTTCAATGTGGCAGGGAAGAATATGTACAAGGAAAAAGAAAATGCATAAAACAAAAATTAAAATCTAGAAACTACATTTTTAAGATATACAGACATTTACTGGTGAGACAGAAACTTAGTCTTCAAAAGAGACAATGAAGTTCAGTCTTCCAAGCAAGTCACAAGTGAACTTGTTGATATAAAATAGATAATATTAAGTAGTAATAGATTAAGAAGAGCCTATAAGAAGCTGTATGAAACAACCTTACAAAACTGAATCCATTTGAGGTATATACAAGTAGGACAAACAAGCATTAAAAGGTACCTTCCTGATGAAGTTTCTACTACTGCAGGCATCCATGTCAAGTACAGTGACAGCTAATCCCCCAATCCATAAACTGAGTTCAAATACAAATTTCAAGCAGAGTAAGAAATTGGGAATTGTACATCAGTAGCAGCAAGTGCTTTCACCATAACTTTCACAGAAATTAAGCAGGTAAGAGAATGAAGACCTGTATACCCATCATTAGAATCCTTCCGTTTACTGTGTTACAAAATAATAATTGCCAAATCACAGTACATGATTTCTTCTGTTTCCTCTCTTCACATTTTAGTAGCTGCTACTTTGAACACTTACTCAGTCCAAAGGTCCTTGTTTATAACTTGGATTTGAATATCCTTCTTCTAGTTAAGTTCTGAGATGCAAAGCCAATGCACATAGAAACAAATGGTTGTTAATTCTTTGACACTGTACCTTAAATCTTAAACGCTGGTCTTTAAACTTTTTGGCTTGTCAACTCTTTGAACAAGTCTTAAGACAACCAAAACTTAATTAGGGAAGAGGAAGAAAAGAAAAAAGATTGAATGACACCTTTGTTAATAAAGAGACAAACCTGCCAAGTTGAGGAAGATCAGTAGAGGAAGTGAAGAAGACCAAAGTTAAGACACCTTAGCTCTTCATGACCTTTTAAAGTGATCACTAAAAGATGTGACTAGTTTTGGTGTTTCAAAGCTCATAAGGCAAAAAAACCTGCAGGAAGGTTTCAACATCTTCAAAATTTCAGACTTCTTCAGTCTCAAAAACTATTTCCTGTTTTTGAGATTTTGTTTTTAAAATCATAGAATCACAGAACCATAGAATGTCTGGGCTGGAAGGGACCTCCAAAAGTCATTTAGTCCAACTCCCTGGCCGTAAGCAAGGACATCTCCAACTACATCAAACTACTCAGAGCTTCATCTAGCCTGATCTTGAATGTCCCCAGGGATGGGGCCTCTACCACCTGTCTGGGCAACCTATTCCTGTGGTCTAACACCCTCATATTGAAGAACTTTTTCCTAATGTCTAACTTGAATCTCCCCTTTTCTAGCTTAAAGCCATTACCCCTCATCCTGTCACTACAAACCCTCATGAATAGTCCCTCCTCTGCTTTCCTGTAGCAGTAGGAGTACCTTTCAGGTACTGGAAGGTTGCTATAAGGTCCCCCTGGAGCCTCCTCTTCTCCAGGCTGAACAACCCCAACTCCCTCAGCCTGTCCTCACAGGAGAGCTGCTCCAGCCCTCTGATGATTTTTGTGGCTCTCCACTGGACACACCCCAACAGGTCCACATCCTTCTTGTGCTGGGGGCTCCAGAGCTGGACACAGCACTCCAGGTGAGGTCTCAGCAGGGCAGAGTAGAGCAGCAGGATCACCTCTCTCCATCTGCTGGCCACACTTCTTTTGATGCAGCCCAGGATGTGACTGGCCTTCTGGGCTGCTGCTGCGCATTGCTGGCTCATGTCCAGCTTCTCATTTACTCGTTACCCCAAGTCTTTTTCCAGTGAACTGCTCTCTAGCATGTCCTCTCCCAGCCTGTATTGGTAATGTTGGTTGCCCCTCCCCAGGTGCAGAATGCTGCACTTGGTCTTGTTGAACCTCATGAGGTTCACCTGAGCCCATCTCTCCAGCCTGTCCAAGTCCTTCTGGATGGCCTCCTGTACCTTTGGCATGTCAACTGCACCTCCCAGCTTAGTATTGTCAGCAAACCTACTGAGGGTGCACTCGATGCCACTGTCTGTGTCATTGATTAAGATATTAAGCAACACTGGCCCCAGTAAAGACCCCTGAGGGACACCACTTGCCACTTTTTCTCAGCTAGACGTTGAGCCAGTGACCACTACTCTCTGTGTGCGGCTGTCCAGCCAGTTTCTTATTGAACCCATATCTCTCCAACTTAGAAAGGAGGATGCTGTGGGAGACAGTGTCAAAGGCCTTAGCTAAGTCAAGATAGATGACGTCCACAGCTCTTCCCTTGTCCACCAATACAGTTGCTTCATTATAGAAAGCCACCAGATTGGTCAGGCAGGACTTGCCCCTAGTAAAGCCATGCTGAAATGAGAAAGATTATATAACACTTAAAAGGTAAAGGAATGAGATCCTTTACATATTGTATTCTGGATCTAAGCAGGGTTTCTTCCTTTTTTATTCTGGGATTTTTTTTTTACTTAATTCTTTAGTAAACAGACCTGGAATTCCCCAGTTCAAAGTTAATTATTCACAATTTACATTTCAGTATGCACAGAAAGAGCAGCAAAGCACAAAACCTCTCTGTTCAATGGGATATTGGTGACAGCTTAAGAGCAGATGTCATTCCAAGTTGAATTAACATGTGAGATGCCTCAGCATCTGAGCTCTGTCATACATTCATCTCCTAAACTTTGCCAAATCTTCCTGACAGTAACCCCCTTACAGATCTTCCTGACTATTATGCTGAATGCTACAATAGTCTCCACAAGTTTGGGGCTTTTTATTCTTGCTTTTAAGTATTAAATAATGCCTTGAACCTATAAGAAAGGAAATGCAGGATTGTTGCAAATCTGGGCTAGTCAAGAACAGAAAGAAGTGGCTTAAAGTAGCAGAACTATATCAGGAAGCTGCTATATCATTGTGCTAACCAATGCAAGAGCTGGACTTCCAAGTCTACAGAAGACTGACCACAAAACAGTACTGGAAAGCAGAACAAAATTATTCATTTCTGCTTCTGTGATAACCACTCATGGCAACATTAGATGGTTTTAAAGTTGTTGGCTTTGACTACCAAGCAATCCCACAAACAAGAGTTGGGAGTGTATCTGTGGGGTAAGAGTTAACCATCTATTCTTTTCACCCCCAGCTTGTGCTGTGTCCACAAACATGTATCATCATCTGGCTTGTAACGATCTCCCCAGGCAGAACAACAATTCATACTGTGTCCTCTTTCCTCCCCAAAAGTCTACCTCAGGAGTTACTACATGTCACCTTGACCTCAGCAAGCCTATCCAGGTCCAGCATCTTCCAGATATTGCCTATGCACTTCCATGCCTGTCAATTCAACAAACCTAAACACAATCTTCCACAGATGGTCTCCAGGTACTATAACGACTTTCACAGTAACTCTGCTATAGTCTTTGTGACTACAAATAACCAGAGGGACTGCTACCTCCTCTCTCCAGCCTTGCTTCACAGATCTCCTTCCCAAACACATCTCAAACTCCTCGGAGGACATATATTTGCTGCAGATCCTGAAGTTTGAGAGGTTGTGACAGTCAGTCTTTAAATTACACAACTGCATCCCACACCAAGACAACCTTTTATATACAATTTCTTCCTCTCTGCCTGCTCATAGTCATACTACACATAGTATTAAGTGCTTTGCAGAAGAGAAAAACATTTTCTTCTTCCCTATCAATCACATGAAGAGCCTGCAGAGAAACAGGGCAGATGCCTTCAAGTATCAGCAAATTTCTCTTGAGCTTCCTCCAATTTCTCAAATAGAGTTTAATTAGCCATAGAATCATTTTATCATCACACTACTCCTTTTTCAATACAAGAATGCACCACTTCCTATATCACCAAATACCTGTTTTAAAAACAAAGCTGAAAAATCTACTGCCTATGAACACTGCCAGATTTTATTCCAACACATTTCCACACAGTGGCACCCCTCCTTCCCCACCATATAAAGGCAAGATATTTGGCTTTAAGTCACCTGCAAACACCACCTCCAGCTCATTAGCAGCATTAAACTGCTAACTAAAGTAGCTATGTTGGACTTGTGCCCCTTTTAGTCCTTAACAATTTATACAGATGGCTCTTCCTCCTGAGAGGTTCAGGTGCAGCTCTCTTGGAAAGGGGAAAAAAAAAAGCTGTCAGGTGGTCTTGTACTGGATCTGAAAGGGTGAGACCAAAGCAGCTCTCTCCTTAAGTACTAATAACAGGGGAAAAAAGTGTGATTGCACTGTGTTAAAAAAAAATATTGCCATAAGCAACTCCAAGTTTGATGAAATATGGATAGATTTAACTTAAAAGTTCCCAGAACTTATAGTTCCACTGCCTCTGGGGGAGAATAATGAGTATTACCTTTAGTGTTTACATTGGAGTTGTCTCCTTGAGAGTAGTGCAACTGAGAGATGACATTCAGACCAGCTGCAGAAGCTCAAGTTTCAGAAGCAGTCATTGGGGTTTTAAGTATGGTCTTTAAGACTTCTAATTAATTAGTGATGAATATTTTCTATGGACAAAGTGTGAGACCTTACTGACATCCATGATTCAACTGTTTGGGAGAATAAAAGCTTCAATTTTACTTAGGAATTAAATATCTGGAACAATAGAGCTGCCACCCAGAAGACAGGCTAACACTAAATCCCTAGTGCAAACGTACCAGCTTTTTAGCCTCGAACACACGGAGCCAGAACAAGCAAAGGAGAAAAGGCCCCACAGTCAAAGACACCTGCCTGGTTTCTTTCCAAACACGGCTTTTTCAAGCAGCTTCACTGTAAGAAAAGCCTTAGTTATTAAGCATGGAAACTTTCCCCTGTCCGAAGTAGTAAGAAAGTCAGTCTTGACCTTCACTTGTACAGAATTCACTCACTCTGCATACCAATGAATTTATCTCAAGCAAGAATACAAGTTCATCAAAGCTGAGGGAAGTAGAGAAATCACTGCCTCAGTTATTCCTTCCTCTCACCCATAGACCCCATTCCAGACTCTCTCTCCACCCAACTCCTACTCCACAACTAGCTCAACAGAAAGCTGCATTATTAAAGTCTAGTTAATTGACTACTGTAACTGGATACCAGGATTCCAGCTGTGGCCTGTGATTATCCTTCCAGGAGGGTGAACAACCCCTAAGATAGCCTATTGGTTATACCAATTCATAACTCTTACCTCTTGACTGTTTATAGAAATATCAGTAACAGGATCAACTGCAGCTTTTATCCAGGACAGCACCACTACACTAGAAAAATTAGGATTTCATGTTTGCCACAGCAGCATGGGGTCATTTACTGTAATTTCTGCACTAGAGCATTTTCTTATCAGCCTTTACAGGTTGGGTTGATCTCACATTCAGCCACATCTGGCAGAAAGTGTTATTCAGCTGAGGCATGGTACATGAGCTACTGGAGTTGCCATGCTGCTGTCACTTTTACTCTGAGAAGAATGAACCCTGGTTAGTGCTTTCCACCCCAAAAATTATCTACTTGCCTCAGAAAACCATTTGGTTTTAATAAACTTGTAGAAGTGAAACTGTCACTAGCCTATCACCTCTGCTCAGAACAGCAACTTGTAATCCACTACACATGTCCATGAGATTGGATATACTGGGAGCAGCCTGACGTGTCAGCTGCACTATTTAGCTGTTACACACTGGGAATACTAAAAAAAAAAAAAAAAAAAACAGGGTAGGAATGAGACAACACGCAAGCAACTTCAGTGGCATGTTAATTAGCTGCAGCCTGTATGCTAGAAACGGGTCCATGGAGCAGGAAGGCTGAGCAGCTGACAGATCTAACTTTCAACATCCAGACCACGGTCCATGCTTTTCCTACTCTCTCAGCAGGATTTTTGAGAGTTCTGCTATTTTGTCAATGGGTGCCACATGACACAACCTTCAGTAGGGTCAGCTTGAAAAATAACCAAACAAGGCAAGAGAACCCATGCACTCTACCAGGCTGCCAAGCCACTAGCAGCTTAGCATAGGTTGAAACTCTTAACTGGGAATCAAGTGCCCACAGTTATGCAGACAGTCCTGTTGAAAATATGGATACATCTGTAGGAAAGAAAAGTGTAATGCTGGAGGGAAAGGATGCTATAGAGAGGGACCCTGACAGGCTTGAGAGGTGGGCACATGCCAACTTGATAAAGTTCCACAAGGCCAAGTGCAAGGTCCTGCACCCGGGTCAGGGAAATCCCAAGCACAAATACAAGCTAGGCAGAGTAGGGGTTAAGAGTAGTCTTGAAGAGAAAGACTTATGGGTGCTGCTGCTGAAAAGCTCAACATGAGCCAACAATGTGCAAGTGCAGCCCAGAAAGCCAACCACATCCTGGGCTGGATCAAAAGAAACATGGCCAGCAGGTGAAGGGAGGTGATTCTCCCCCTGTTCTCTGCTCTCGTGAAATCCCACCTGGAGTACCGTGTCCAGCTCCAGAGCCTCCAACACAAGAAAGACCTGTTGGAGCATGTCCAGAGGAGGGGCATGAAGACAGGCTGAGAGTTGGGGTTGTTCAGCTTGAAGAAGAGAAGGCTCTAGAGAGACCTTATTGCAGCCTTCCAGTACTTAAAAGGGGCCTCCAAGAAAGCAGGAGAGGGACTCTTTACAAGGACTTGTAGTGATAGGATGAGGGGTAATGTCTTTAAACTGGTATAGGGTCGGTTTAGATTAGAAATTAACTTCTTCACTATGAGGGTGTTGTGACACTGAAACAAGTTGCATAGGGAAGTCATAGATGCTCTCTCAGGGGAGATGTTCAAGACCAGGTTAGATGGAACCTTGCACAACCTGGTCTAGTGGGGGTGTCTCTGCCTGTGGCAGGGGTGTTGCAACTAGATGATCTTCAAGGTCCCTTCCAACCCAAACCATTCTATGATTCTATGAATGCAAACCTGTCCATACAGTCGGTGCAAAAGCATGACATCCCAGAGCCATACCAAAGCAGCTGCAACTAAAAGACAAGTACTTTGTAACATGGGTGCAATTGTTTCAATCCATTTTTTCTTGTATCTATGTACCTATAAAGCAACAGAAAGACTGTAAGAGCTGTAAGAGTCCCTAAAACCAGACAGCTGCCTTGTGTGAATGACTGAAAAAGGGGTTTCTTTTTTTTTTTTTTACAGATTGATGTTCCCCACAGTTAGACAGAGCGTTACTCTCTCCTTGCTAAAGAACAAAAAAAATGTGAAACCAAATGTGCAGTTTATGTTCATTCCCCTGTGCTACACCAGTTAAAGAAGAATCCTTTGCTTCTACACAGACAGGTGAATTTAAGCTTCAGGAAGTTTGAAAAAAGTAACATCAACAACCAGTAGACTTTACTTTTATACATGAGCCTGCAGCCTTTTATATACTGCAGATTTCTTGATATTGAAAAAAAATCAGCTAAATTTAATGGAACATCCACATGAGAGACACAAGATGCAGCTAGGACTACTAATGTTTCAAAAAACTGACAGTAGTAAGTTGCTATCTAACAGTTCAAAGTCTCCAGTGCCTCTAGAAATGTGCATGTCACTAGCAGTGGAAGTCTCCTATAAAGCTATTGATGAGTAGGGAAGTTGGGATCCATCACGCAGGCTGGCATGCAGGCAGCAATACTTTGTGCAGAGTCAGATCTCTAGACTGGGACATCTTGAAGTGTCAAACTCCTAAGCATGATATGGAGGTGAGTTTTTAAAGGCAGCTTCCCATAATATTGCATAAGCAATTTCCAGCTTCCTGATAAACAAGAGGGAGTTCTTTAAACTCACCTACTGCAGACATAATGAACTTTGCCTGTTAATACTCTAGCCATTCACAAATAACAGAGCAATTTGGAGTTTAAATCAAGCTTAGCGAAACTAGAAAGACTCTACATGCTTAGAATGAAAGATCTGATCAGAAAGTCACAGGGAAGGCTCACATAGCAAAACACCATTCTGTGTCAGATACCAGTAACAAAACATCACACATGATAAAATGCTCATGTTTTCAAAACACTGGCACACTAGATATGCTGACTTCCTCTGGCTTGCTGCCCCTTAGCAGAGCGCACATTCTTCTGTAAACAGGTTTAGGTGAAACAATGAAACTTAGATTGAGAGCTACGGGCACAATAACCACACTTCATGTTCCAGAGTCATGCAGCAAGACCCAAACCCAGTCTCCCTTTGAAAACGTTAGGTTTTAAAACTCCAGGGTTGCTGAAGAACTGATGCAATGATACATTAAAGCCTTTATCTATATACAAACTCTATATCATGAGAAACAGCAGCCTTCAGAGCCAGGAAACAGGCCAGCTGGCTTCCCCCTTTCATACAAGTCCTACAGTCTCTGAAATGAGAAGTGAAAGAGTCCTTTTAGAAACCGTCTGCACTCCCACTTCAGTGCATCTATGTGGGCTCCTCAATTACGTGTAAGGATGTATGCTCTAGCTAGGGCAGTCCTGCACCGTGGCAAGATAACCAAGCACCGCCTTCTTTTGAGGACCTTCCTCTACACTTGTAAACTTATAAACCTACATGCATTTTAAGAACGTGGGCGACAAGTCAGCATGTTTTATTCATGCTTTGATCAGTCATGTCTTCCTCTCACTTCTATGGAGGACCATTTTAGAACATTCTGTAAACTATAAGGGAGACTTAAGAGAAATAACAAAACTACGCCAGAGCCACTAGGAGCCTGCCAGGCTCTGCTGGCTAACCACTGACCATCTGCTGTGGAAGCACCCGCTGCCATTGTGTCATTTGTGCTCACGCCAAGCCAAGAATCAGACTGAAGTGATCTACTACAGTGCCAATAGTCAAGCCACAGTCTTGTCCCCCCTCTTTAGGACAGCAACATTTAGAACACTTTCTTGAAAAGATATGTTCTTCAGTCCTTTAAATACATAGTAGAACAATCTTAACTCAAGTCAGGCTCTGCTGGCTAACCACTGACCATCTGCTGTGGAAGCACCCGCTGCCATTGTGTCATTTGTGCTCACGCCAAGCCAAGAATCAGACTGAAGTGATCTACTACAGTGCCAATAGTCAAGCCACAGTCTTGTCCCCCCTCTTTAGGACAGCAACATTTAGAACACTTTCTTGAAAAGATATGTTCTTTAAATACATAGTAGAACAATCTCAACTCAAGTGGACACCAAACTCTCCAATCTACCCTTACTGGTGTTTCACATCTCAGCCATAATATAGTCTCCTAAAAATCATGGAAACAACTAGCAGAGAACACTGCTTTCTTTTTCACTCTTTCTTGGAGAAAGCAAAGCCACCTTGGCAAAGCACATGACTTAGCTGTTTTGTTAGAGCTCTGTGGCAGGAGTTCCTGTCAACTTGCTTTCTACATGTGGCAGTTTTGCATATTGGCTTATGACCAGGACTTGATTGCCATGAGTCAGACCCAAGCTGTGGACATGTCCGGTCAGCAGCTTGTAGTTCTCAGTACACATGAGAGGCAGGGTGTGCTTTCTTGGTGGCCTTCAAGCATGATCATGCCTATGCACCTGCAACTTCTCCTCTACAAGAAGTATCGCAACACATTTGAGTTTTATCAACAGCTAGAAAAACAGACTCTAGGAAAGGCAACAAACTGACACACTGTCCCAGCTCAAATAGCCAGAGCACAGATTAGGATGACACCAGGACTTCTCAGCATCCAATCCCTTCCATTATAGTCAATTAAGATACTGGCATAATCTAAAATAAAGCATGAGATCATATTATCCTGGGCAGGGAAGAGGAACAGAAGGGTATGTAGAGTTGGTTTGTCCAGAAGTTGATGGCAATACAGCTCACTGCCGCCTCCTATACTGTGCCTACGACTGAGCTGCAAGCCTCAGACACCCAGGGGATGCACGATTTGACAGCACTCTAGAAAACATTGCTTTAGTATTCCACCTACATTCAAAGTGCATTTCAAGGCTGATGTCCAATATAATTTGTGGCACTAGTCCAGACTGCTGGTATATTCCATCTCCTAGTGGACTACAACTCTCAACCGCTTCAGCAAATGTGTTTCACAACATGAAGAGAAGTTTTCATGAGCACAAGCAGCTTACTGGCTACCAGCTACAACTGTTCAATATACCTCTGAGCCCACCCTTGCAAAACTTGTATTGATTTTCAGAGTTTTCAAGCAGCTCTGCAGAAATAAACATGATTAAAATAGCAAGATCAGAAGTATTAAAAACATTTTTAACAGTCTAGCGTGCGGGTTGCAAGGCTCCAGAAAAAGCAGACTCAACCATTCCCTGCAAAGTGACAAGCTAGCTTCTGCCAAGTATTCTGATTGCCTTCTAGCAATTGCCAACATCTGTTTTATTCAGGTTTTTATTTAAGCCATCAGCCTCTCATCCAAGCAAAATTTTGGCCAGTAGAAAAATCAAGCAACCATGCAGAGTCTGATGGGGTCTAATGTCAACTTACCAATGAAGCTTCACACTGCAATCTTGCTGGTACTGCTGACTCAGGGGAACAAAAGTACTGCTGCAAACTCTGTGCTACAAATCATTGACTGCAAAGCTACTAGAAAGGCTTCTTCTATCATTAGTTTGAGTTCTGGGTTCATCCCCGTGCTAGATAATCGACTCTTTCAGTACACTGGACACCCTGTGCTGAGATTCAGACCCTGATTTCCCAGCTTGCTTTATTTGTTGCTTTTTTAGTTTTCATGGTATTTGAAATCCCCCTCTCCAAGCCAGGCTCCTAATATAGCTCCTAATCTGCATGCTATGTGTTGAAATTTGGAGATTTCATGTCAACAGACACTCGTCAGTGAGACTACTGTATTTCCACTAGTCACCCACAAGAACTCGTGCTTTTCTATCCTCACCCGCATCCTGATCTGTGCCTTGAAAAGAAACTCTCAAAAGGAACAGGGCATGCTAACTTAATGATACTGTTTGGTACCACTGACTCATCTTTAGACGACAGTAAGCCTAAAGGAAGTGATATGTCATCCCCTCCCCTCAATTTTTCCCCATCTCCAGAAACACTGCAGCCAGTTCCTTCAGCAATACCATAAGCCCACAGCTGACTGAAGAAGGTCTCACTTTTCTTCAGGACAGGGGGTATATCAGGTGCATATCACAAGGTTTTGGGAGCAGGCAGGGATGTTCCAGCTGCCACCTCTGAGAACAGGGATCTCTTTCACAGGCTGCAGGGGACAGCTGATCCAGCATCATGGAGTACCTCCTGCTCCACCTCTGACTTTGGTGCTCCCTCTGTCATTTCTCATTTTTTCCTTCCTTTTGCCTGTCCAGTATTTTCTGTCCTTTAAATATATTTTCCTGGAGGTGCCCCAAGTTTGGTGGACGGGCTCAACTATCCTCTGTGGGTTCACTGTGGAGCTTGTTGCATCTGGCACAGAGCATGGCCTGATTTCTTCTCAGAGGCCACGCCTGCAGCCAACTCCTTGCCATGGACATCCAGTACTGGAGGAAAGATAAGTAAGGTAGGAAGAACAAAGTAGTCTCAAGTATCTTGAACACAGGCAGAAAAATGCTAAAAGGTGTATTACCATTTCTTCAGCAGTGGGGCCTAAGAGGGCAGCAAATTTTTCTCTTTCCTCTGGCTACGAATTTCTCCATCCAGCAATAAGCAGGGAAGAAGAACAGCACCCTAAATGCTCTATGCCTTTCAGAGTTATCCTGACTGTCATCTACTTTTAAGCACTCCAGAGGATCCTTCATGGGAGAGAGACACAGAAGCATGGATCAACCACAACAGCAGAGCACCTGGAGACTTTGCAGAATTCCTCACTACTGGGACAGGCCCACGTAAGACACACACTGAAGTGGAGGGCTTAAGAGCCAGGCTGGGATATCAAAGGCTCAGATCGAATCAAGCCACAGGAAATCAAACTGCTGACTTTGTTGTTGTTGTTTAAAAAAAAATGTTCAACTGCTGCCACCCAGGATCTAAGGAAGTAACACTACAAGACTACTATGAAACATATTCAACTACTAAATAGAAGTGATTAAAACTACAGACTGGTCACTGTCATACTGACCATCTTATCAATAAGAGGCCTCAAAAGACAGACATAGCTATTCCACTATCAAGGTCTACTGATGGAAGTCAGTGTAACAGAAAGACCTGACTGTTCCCCAGATTTTTCACCCATGACCTTGACAAATCATATTAAACAGAAGAATCTTGATGACTACTGAAAGCAGATAAATGCATGCCTTCAGCTGAGGAAAATCCAAGGGGAAGGAGGGTAGGACTAGTCAGTCTGGCTTTATCAAGTTACAGTTTGAATAAAAGAAAGTTTAATATTACACTGTCTATTGACTCTTCTGTTTTCCCATCCTCCCTTCCCCTTCCTTAGGCACTATAACAGGAGAAGACTTAAAATACATAACAGCTGAGACACACAAGGATCAAGTGATCCTGTCCACGCTTCAACCTTTGTAACTTAACAAGAACTCAAACTTCTACCTAGCTTCAAACATATTTTAAAAATTTTTAGCTAAATCTTAGCTTAATTAAAAGGGCAGCCTTCTCTTGGTACTACACATGCCTTAAAAACAACATGGGGTTGGTGGTGGGGGTGGGAAACTGAAAGGTAACACCACTGAAATACTCAAGATCAACTAATCTGAACATCTTTCTTACTACCTCCCCCGACTCATTACAGACATTTCTAGTCCTTCTCAGAGAACCACACTCCTCCAAATTAAATGAGTCTTGAGTACAGGTTTGGGAAAGGACATGGGAAGCCCACAAAAACCAAGAGCTATTCAACACAGAGACTGATGACAAATCCTTACCCACACACAGAAGTGTTAATCCAATATTGAATTAAAGAATTGTTTTCTTGGATTTATTATTTTATTTTCAGGTATGGAAGAGGTTAATTGGGGTGACAAAGGAGTTCACAATTTAGAATACAGCCCAGTTCTGACAACAAAAACCAAGCCACTATTACAGCTGATCTCCAATGCTAACTTTGAAGCAAAGTCATTCCTCTTGTACACGGAAACTGTGACAAATTACTGGAATGCAAGATACAGTGAGATATACAAAAGTAGTTTTATTAGTAAAGTGTGCGGGATTAAGCTCAGTTTGTACAGGGACTCCATTCCTGGTAATTTTCTTGAAGATACTTCCACGGCTGTAAACACCAAGAGTCACCTGGACTGCGGAGCAATGCAGTACTCATGGCTGCGCTACTCCCACTAGGAAAGGGCCCCGACTGCCAACAGACTTGGAACACTCCCCAAATCACTTCAACAGCAAACAATTCCGAAATACACACCCAAGCTAATCTTACTAGTCACTGAAGTCTAGTGACTCAAGATAGCTCCACCGACCCCCACCACCTCTCCCAAAAACACAACACAGATGTATTCCTCAGAAATGAGATAGCGGTTTTCAAGACTAATCTGTGGGATGTAGCAATTCTATCTTTTAGCAACAAAAACGGTATCTTTTTTAGGAACAAAAGTGTCTTTATAAGCAAAACACTGACACCAGCTCTGCAGCTCAGTTACCAGCATGAAATAAATTATAAATTCCCTTTTAAAGCCTTTGTTTGTCAGCCACATACAAATATGCAAAATTAGACTTGGAGTGAAAAAATGTTACTACAGATACACAGGTCATCTCCACAGCCACAGAATATCGAGTCCTGATATTCATCTACTTGGTTTTCACATTTCATGAAAACCTTCCAGCTCCTGATCAGGCCTCCAGAAGGGTCTTCTACTTTATGAGAATTATTTTGAAGAAGTAAGGAGGCACCACATGATCTTCTAGAATACACACTCCAGAACTTCCTCCTTCTGCAAAACAATTCACTCAAAATAAGTCAAGGAAAATCCCAGCCATTTTGATCATTTTTAGAAACAGGAACTAGTTAAAACCAACTGCAGATGCAACAACCTCACTGGTTTACAATTCACTTCCCTAAATGAAAGCTTGACAGTCTGTTTCTGAGCAAGATCCTTTATAAAAGTAGTTGAGAGGAAAAATAGGTAGAGCTGAACTCATCTATCATGTGTTACTTCCCTCTCCCAAAACCTCACCGTCAACATCATCAGGGTTATCCCCATTCAAGGCTGGAAGCTGCCTTCTACTTGCCCCACACAATTAAACCCTCTGTGAAGCCTTAACACATCTTTCAGAACAACTCTGAGAATGAAACTTCTATGCTGTGCCCTTTTCCTTCTACTGAACTGCTGCAGTTTATATGTCCTTAATGCATATATCTCATTCACCCCTCTGCAACAGCCCCTCTCATTGCAGCAAAATCAAGTTGTTGTTCCCCACTTCATGGGAATGCTTTCCTTGTTTGCTGTATCTAACTGTAATTTATTTAAAACAACATGGCTAGCTGAGGGAGATGAGCCCATATAATTTTAGTGACTTTAAAACAACTTTAAGATAAGAACAGGTTGCTAAAACCAAAAGGGCAGAGCTGTAACATGCCAACTGCAATGGCTTGCCCCAAACCATCAGAGCATCCTAGATTTACATTTTTTTTCCACAGGGACCTAGGAAATGAATTTAATGCCACCTGCCACTACTTCCATCCATTTCTGCAAATTTACTAGTAGGAAAGCTGGAATTCAAGAAAATGGTAAACCTCATTAATGAGTATATGATAGCAACTTAAACATACTTCAGTACTTCTTTACATGAGAAGCCTGTGCAGCACCCAGAGTCCAGGCCAAAGGACAGCCACTACTCAGCAACCATACTAAAGTCAGTATTTGAAAGCTATGCAAGTACAGAAAAAATCCTACAAAGGTAAACAATCAACTCAGGTTTTGTTCACAGAAGACATTCATTCTGCTCTCTCCTTCCTTCCTCTCACACATGCACTCATCTGCAAGTCATGCTTTTTACTCCTTGGAGCAAATTCCCCCTATGTAGTACTCAGTAAGAAAAAAAATAAACAAAAACAAACCCACCCTACCACCTTTCTATAACCCTCTAAAATCAGCATCTTCTGCAGAAAACTTATGAGGATAGACAACATGATGTCTCACTCTCACAGGACTACTTAACTCATGGTAAATAGCTCATCTCTCCATTTAATTTACAAAGCCTAGTTGCTAAGAAAGGCAGTGGAAGATAGGTTGTGTGATGTGGCGCCTGGCCACTAAGACACTAAATAAAATTATGGAGTTTCCTAAGGACACAGAACCACACCACCAATACTAGGACTACTGCTCTTCATAAATCATCACTCTGACCATTGCTCTCTGGTACCTGAAGTTTTAATCATCTAAACCCTTTGCACCTTCACTCAAAACGTATCTTAAGGCATTGGCAAGTTTTACCTTTCATTCCCTTCTCCACACCTTCACATGCTACTTATCCAACTTGAAATGCAGTCAGTCACATGGCTCAGATCTAACTCCACCTAGCAGTGCCTCCTGCACACATGGAAGCACTGCTCTTTCAGAGGATGAACTTATAAATTACTCCTCTCATTACAATATATAAAGCCCATTTTAACACTTGTTCACAAGGTATATGTCAGAGTTCAAGGAACTGCCTATCAATTCATAGTGATGAGAAAAGGTCTCAGGTTTAAGAGCCTGAAAATTTTTCTTTTAAAACATGAACTTCATTTTCATTCGTAGTCCACAATTTTGAATGTGCATATCTCCCACCAACAGCTCATTTTCTGAAGTGGCAACATCAGTACCCATATCCAAACACAGCCCCTTTCCAGAGCTGAATATAGCACTGGTAAATTATTTCTACCTCACTTTAATCCTGCCTATTTGAGACAGTACTTTTATTTTTATATATAAGTATACACAGAGGGATACAGCATGCTTTTAAATACTCGAACTATTTTTTTTTTTTCTTCTCTCTTTTTTAAGGTAAAGCTTTTAGTAACAGATAACAGGACAACTGAGACACGACCTACAGATTAAAAATGTGGACAGCTACCAACAGCAACATCAGAGACAAAAGTAACCATGATGATTTTTTAATCAAGTATCCACAGATGTATTTAAACACTGGTTTAGACTCAAGTCAGTCTTGAGTCTAATCAATGTTGCTTATGCCAGTATCTCATATATATATGATTATCTAGATATACTGTAAGATGGGCATGCTGTTTGCCACTTTAAGGTCTAGCTACAAAGTCACTGGAATTGAAATCTGGAATTATTTTCCAGAAGTAATACTACCTCCTTTTAAGAAATACAACATTGTCAGAAGTGTACTTACATGCACCTGTACCAGCATTACTTAGTAACAGTCAGCAGTCAAGAGATTGCTTGGAATAAAACCTGTTTATTTTTAGTGAAAAGTATTTCCTACCATGTCCAAAAAAAAAACCAAAAAAACCCAAAAACAAACAAACAAACAAACAAAAAACACAAAAAAAACCCAACTATTTAATTTTAGACTTTGAAACCTGTTTGTTGATCTACTGAGTTCAATGCTGGATGGAGTTCCTACTGGTAAACAAGGCCAATTAATGTCACGCAATTAAATTCTTTCACCATTCCACTCCTTTGTGTCTCCAAGCAGGGACTGACAGTTGAGTGGGTTGAAAACAAATAAAATAGTCAAGACAAAATATCACTAGCTCACTGTTTTTTAAGAAACATTTTGATTTCAACCTTGTTTCATGCATCAACTTGCTAACACCAGTCCGAAACAGAAATACATCTAAGAGACAAGGCTACCAGATATCTTCAATAAAACATGATCCAAACTCTTGGACAGCTCCTGAAGTTGCTGTCAGATATTTGGGACCTCAGCAATAGCCCATAAACTCTCCAAAGGCTGTCCCATTCTACATCATGGCATTATCAAAGTGCCTTGCCATGTAAGCACACCACCACTACACCTCTTCACAAGTCTGCTATGGAGACGGTCACACTCCTACCAGTGCAGGGCCAGCTCCTGCTGTAGCACTTATGTCTCTGCCTAGCTTAATCCTGACTGAAGTAGGCAGTGACAAGTGTGTGTCCATTTTTCCCTGTGTCCAATTCCCTCCCCTCTTCCCAAGCCCCTGCTCCACAAGGCACGCTTCACACTGCCTTCTTGGATAAAAGGCAAGAGGTCATGAGGAAAAACAAGAAAAAATGGCCGAAAGAGCAGTATTATGCAATAACAGGAGAAATGCAATAATAACTCATCCTCTCCGGAAGATTTCTCACAGCCCCTTAGGGTCTGCAAGCTGGCTGGCAGCAAGCTGGAGAGCCAGGCGGCTCAGAGGCACAGCCCGGAGCCCCGCGGGCAGCCGCCTCAGCCCCGGCTCGTCGCTGGGGAAACATAAAAAAGAAAAAAAAGAAAAAAAAAAAAGGAAAAAAAAGGGACGCTCACAGTCCAGGTGCTTTTTCTTGGGCCCCATCACTTCGTGCGTGGTGGCTTTGCAGACGGCTCTGGCTACGGCTGATCCCGTAACGCTGTACTGAGCAGCTGCGATGCGATCTTTCAGCGTCTGACCCGACATCTTCGCCTGGCGTGCCTGCCGCTGCCTGCTCTGCAGAGGCGGAAAACACGGGAGGGGAAGGGGAGATTCCGGGTTTATCGCCGGGGGGGGCACGGCAGAGATACGCACGCACACGGGCACACGCACACGGGCGGACATGGACACGCCACACGCACAATGGTCCCTCAGGCAGCCCGGCCCCTCTCGAGGCGCGGCCCCCCCGCCCCGTTGTGTAAGCCTTGCCTCGCTGGAAGCCAGCGGGGCAAAATAAGGGGTATTTTAGACGCTGCAGAGAAAGGTCGAAGGGGAAAAATGACGGTGGCAGAAGGAGGCTGCACACAATTAACGTCCGAGCCCCCGGGAAGAGGGGAGAGG
>NW_008610445.1:23548-23821 GCF_000691845.1 Merops nubicus | reverse complement strand
AAAAACAACCCTCCCCCCTAAAAAAAACCAAAACCAAACAAACAACTCAGCGAGCAAAGCCAGGATCCTGCTGCATTGCATTGGAAATTTTTTGCATTTTTTTAAAGTTATTTTTCTCTCAATCAGCTTTTTTTATGTAATTTTTGCAAACAGGCGCGCTCAGCTCACGGCCTCCGACGGGAATTTACTCTCGGGGAAAGAAGCTAAGAAGCTTTTTCCTTAAGGACTCCTTCCTTGCTCTCCCTTTCCCTTGTTCTTTTTTGGTTTAAATTG
>NW_008610445.1:4819-23454 GCF_000691845.1 Merops nubicus | reverse complement strand
CTTTTTTAAAACTTTTTTTTTTTTTTTCGATACATTTTCTCTTTTCCTTTCCAGGACTCTGGAGTGGTGGGTTCATTCTTTGTAGCTGTTCTTGTTATTGTTGCAAAATAACCTGTAAGTCTGTAAATTCTCTGCTTGTATGGAAATGTCGGAGTGCGCTGGGGATGCAAAACCGCGTTGGCTTTTCTGGAAGGGGATTTATTTCGGCACTTTTTGCCTTTTTACTAGGCAAAGGCCTTTGCTGGGAAGCATGGGGGTGGCGGGGTGGGGGGGTAATACTGTGAAGCTTTTGCAGTCCCTACCTCGGGCGGGTTTTGCAGCGGAGGGCAGAGGGAGGGGGCCGTCACCCCAGCCTGCCCCCGGTCTGTATGGAAATGTATCGCCCTGTATGTAAATCCGGCGAGATTTTGCCTCTCTACCTCCAGCCTTGTGTGTTTATTCCGAGCGGGCCTCTGCTGCGAGGGTTTGTCTTGGGGGAGGAGGGATGGATCAGCAGATCGCAAGTCTCATTTTTTCTCTGCCCGTCGGTTTTTTGGGCTGCGAGGTGCGGTGGCGGGGAGCGGGGAGGTGGCACGCTCCGGGCTGCAATGGCATCCCCGGGCCCTTGCAATTAAGAGAAATTTGTTAATGAGAGTAACCACCGCAGGTCACAGTGCCCTCGATCCACTAACGCTCAGAGCTACCGATTCAGGCACTGCCGAGCCCCACGGAGCGGCCACCTTGGACTCAAAGTCCCCGGCTGCTGCTTTGATTTTTCATTTCTCAGCTCTTGAACCAAAATTCTCTAAAGCAAGAGGCAAGGGGGGTGGAGGGAGGAACGGGACATAATGAAGAAAGCACTTCTGCTAGTCCGACTCACTCATTTTATCATTAAAAGTAGCCCGCTGACAAGACAGGGATGGTACCCCCGAGACACCCGAGACAGTACAGATATGCTGGAGGTGGCTTTCCTGTGGTTCAGAAGCGATACGTAGATCCCAGAGAGTGCGGGCAGCCTCAGCTGTGCCACCCCAACCCCAGCCCCGGGCAGCAACGGGGCTCCCGGGGGTCTGCGGGCGGCTGGAGGAGGAGTGGACCCAATAATAGAAACTCTGCTCGGGGATTTTGATGCCGATGTTTGCTTTTTACAGCAATGAAATTCTAAGGAAGAGGGTGGTTGGGAGGGGACGGGCCATCTCTGTTTGTCCTTTCTCCGCAGCATGTGACGCTTTCGCTTTAGCCGGAGCCCAGCGCTGCGGGACGGGGCGCAGGGAGCAGCCAGAGGGCTGCCGCTTGGGCGGCTTTTTTATTTTTGGTGGAGACCCGAGGTCGAGCACAGCTTCTGTTCAAGTAGCACTTTTACAGGGCAGATTTCTTGCTCTGCCTGGCCATGGCCAAAGCTGGGCTTGCATCGAAGTTTCCATTCTAAATCCCCTCGTTACGAGGACTGAGAGCAGACACTGGCAGCCTCTTCGGGCTGGGAGCTGGGTGGCCTGTGTGCCTTCACAGGGTTTTTGTACCTTCTCTTCCATGCTCACTGTCACCCAGGGCCTGGCTGCAGCTCCCCAGGATCTCCTGCTGCCTGCCCCGACCTCCCTGTGCTTCCTTCTGATCGCCAAAAGCAGCAGCGGTCCCTGCAGTGCCTCACCAGGCACTTTGGGGTGCCAGGGATGGGGTGACTTCCCAGGAAGCCCTCTTCCCCATCGTCCAGAAGGGTCAGTGCCGAGTGAGGCCTTGTCACCCCCTTCCCTTGCCCGTCCCATCTGGGCCCCAGCTCTGGGGACCAGCCTGACCGCTGGTGGAGGCGCCAGTGGCTGCCGGCGGCCGGGCGGCGATGATGCCCCAGTGGGGAAGCCTCCTTTGCTGGCCAACAGCAAGAGACTGCGCTTTGGGGGGGAAGGTCAACCCATGGCAGGGAGGGTTATCTGGGTGGGAAGCCACCAGCAGCCCCCATGTTGGCTACGGGACGCTTCCAACTGGCCTCGGCCCTGGGGTGGCTCCTGCGTACCCACGAGGTGCCCATGTGGCACATGGAGGGGCAGCAGCTTGGTCCCACTGTGGGGGGCTGTGGTAACCCTGCTGCAGGGGGACGGCCTCATGCACTCCCTTCTCAAAAAACCCTCCCCCCAACCCTGCACTGAGCCCTGCACCCAGGCGGGATTTTGAACCCCGACGTGCCACCCTGCAAGGGGATGGCAATGCCAGTATGGTGGTGATACTGCTGGAAAATGGTCCCCTTGGAGTCTGCAGAGGCACTTTGGGCACACCGGAGCAGGTCTGGGGAGCAGAAGAGGAGGCTGGAGCAGTGCTGGACATCGCTACAGGTTCCTCACCCCCCACTCCCCCATGGGGTGTCCTGCTCCAGCCTCGCCATTTCTAACCTTCCTGGCAAAGTTCCTCAGATGAAAAGCAGCCCCTCTGCCTGCATGCTAATGTGCGGGGCACAAAGCGGTGTGAAATTTTTGAGCCCTCCCTGAGAGCTGTTAGGTGTTGAAGGCCCTTGAAGCTGGAGGTCCTGCCCGGTGGGAGTGGGAGCCCACTGGGGTTTGGGTCGTCACTCCCAGGGGACACTGTGTGTTTTTTTTAAGCCATGTCGAGGCCGGTGTGTATTTTTCCCAGGTGAACTGCACCTCTGGAAAGAAATGCTTCATCTTTTACAAAATACTGCTTAAATAAACAATGCCCCACTATAATTTTTGCTTTTGAAATTAACTCCTTCAGGCCATGAGGCTTAACCATGCCTGCGCAAAATAGCTGCCAGGACTTCTAAAGAAAAACAAAAGTGTCTGGGAAAGAAAAGTTTAGCTTGACAGAAGAGAGCCCATAAATTTCCCCCCTTCCCTGTGCCAGTCGAGTATGTCTTGTGGGTGCAGCCTGCTCGTTTCAGAGCCGGCTGCCACTGCACCAACGTTACTTAAAAGGAGTTTTGTGCATATTAATGCGTGTGCACCAAGGCCAGACTGCACGCTGCGCGGGGACAGCCTATTCCCTGGCTGAATGGAACTATCTTGTTTTCTAATCTAACCTACTTTTTTCTCTTTTTTTTTTTTTTTTGTCAGAGGTTGGTGCTCTGCAGAAACCTGTTCTCAGTGCAATCTCAGAGCTTTTTGTGGGTGTCTGATTTCTGTAACACGTTTTGGTTTCCAGTATGAATGTAACGTACGAAGAATATCATGACACTGCTCTAGGTGTGCATGATCTTATCTACCTGACATTTAGGGGTTTTTTAACCGTCCAATTCGCCTGATTTGCATAAAACTCACATGATTTTTCCTTTTTTCATCCTTTTTTTTTCCCTGCATCATCATAACAAACTAGTCAGGTTTACCAGGCTGTTTTCTGCCTGTCAGCATGAACTCGGGGCCTGTTTATATCTCCCTCCTTCCTCCCCGATGGAGGCTGAGGATGTTAAAGGTAGCACTTGGAGGCGACCTCTGATCCTGGACAGCCACTGGAATCCTTAATAACCAAATGTGGATGGTTTAAGAAAGAAACCGAGAAAACTAAGCAGCTGACACACATCCCATCCAGTTCTTGTTAATTTAAATAGACCAGACTTCATTTTATTGATAAGGAAACTCCCCGGAACAGCCCCCTGGATCCCAGAAGGCTCCCCCTGCCGCGGCTGTCCTCATTACAAAACAAGGCCACAATTAAAATAAACTCCAAGAGCTAAACAAACCGCTGCCTCTCACTGGTCATGTGTTAGCTTTAGCCTTTAACGCAGAACAAAATGCTTTCCTGGGTATCGGAAGAAGCACAGGCTCCAGCTGGGAGGAGAAGAGGGAGCAGCAGCCGGGTGTCTGGAAAGGGCAGGGAGCAGAGTGCTGCGAGGCTCATTGGGGCTCCTTTTTCTTGTTTTCTTTCATTTCCTGATTTTTTCTTTTCTCTTTTTTTTTTCTTTTGTGTTGTTTGGGTTTTTTGGTGCTTTTTTTTTTTTTACTTCTTTTTTTTCTCCTTTAATTGGAGTGTTTGTGATCTGTCTCAGTCCTAACTCGGAGGGAAAGGACTGGAAGTGGAAAAACTTGAATGTCATGGTAGAACCTGTCTGTTCCAGCACGCCCTGGGCACACCTGACCATACCTCACCCCTGCCCAGCCCGGCTCCCAGTCAGCCCACCGACCGCTTGCCCATCCGCAAGCCCCAGGCCCGATTTGCGTTGCTCCCATCACGCCTCGTGCAGAGGCTTTAGACAACTGTAGGCACCACTCGGCATCTGCCGGCATCTGGAGCCGGACTGGTATGGGTGGGGGTGGGCACGGGGCGCCCTGGAGGACAGGACCAGAGGGATGGAGAGATGGGGGGAGGGAGGGAGGGACAGCCAAAGGCTGTGGAGGTGTGTGCGGCTGGCTGGCCCATGGTGCTTCCATGCAACGATGTGGCTCCCCAGACGGCCTGAGAGCGTTGTCACCTCTGTGCCATGTGCAGACACCCAATTTGGGGTAATGAAGCACGCTCGGAGCCGTACCCCATGGGAAGAACTATGCCAATGACGGAAGGCTGTGCATCCGTGCCGCACTCAGATGAAACCCCGGGATAATATTCCCGCAAAATTGCCCAAATAACTGGCATATCTGCTTGGCTCTCACTGCCAAAAGACAGTGCAGGCTTGCCTGTCAGAAATTACTTTCCTCCCACAGAGGCAAAGAAGTGAGATATCTGCCTGTCTGCCTGCTCAGTTCCCAAACACTGCCGGTGAGTTCAACTTCAGCTACCAGGAGATGCGTAAGGGTCGTCCCTTTCCCATTGAGCACCACCAGCTCCGTGCCATCTCTGCCCCATCTTTGATTTAAAAGGCAAACTTCATCTAGAGGTTTTCTAGCTGCAGATAACTCCCTCCGACCCCTCCCTATTGCCAATCTATTTTTAACCAATTATGGACCAAAGCCTGGAAGTGCTTCAGTGGGGCTGTGCTGGGCAAGGAGCCTCCTGGGCACATCGTGGGGTATCTCTCGCCTGGCCAGCATCCCCAGCCCACTCCCTTGCTTGTCTCCAGATCTGGTCATCCTGGCACCCACGAAAATATGAAGCGTGTGACCCGTGGAAGCTGAAAATCCCTGGCCCGTGGCTGAGCAGCACCACTGACCTCTTTCCTTTACAGCAGATCTGTCAACTTTCAGCTGTCAAGATTAAAAAAACCTCATTAATCCCTATGGATACTTTCCTGATAAGGAGTTATGCTGAGGTGGTTCAAACCTGATGCAAAAGTGGTTGCTTTGTTGGAAAAAAATAATAAAAATAATAAAGGCAGTGCTTGCTTTGGATGGTTAATAGTATTATTTATTACTCTTATACTCATGCCTCGGAAAATCTTGCAGATCCCTGATACTAAAAAGCAGAAGAGAGCCTAAGAAGAAAGACGATGTCTCAAAGTTTTATAGACACAAGCACACTGAAATTAAAAGAGGGATTTGCATTGATCCTGATCATTTTGAAACAGGCCTCTAAAGTTCAGACTAAATCAGCCTGGCTTTTTTTTTTTTAGAAACTCCTTGGACGTCTCAGCCAGTAGAGTGCTACGTGAATTTCGATTCCTTTCTTCAAATAAAACATCGACGTAATTTTTATATTCTTTGAAATGATCTATACAGTTTTGTTCACTGAAAGCCTTTGATTTAGACTTAAAGGATTTAGTGACTGGATGAGAAGGTATCTGGAAGAAATGGTGAAAATGGTAATTATTTGTTTTACTGCCTCCTGAAATTCTTTTATTTCTTTGTACTATCTCTAAAAGCATGTCTGGCAATAACAAGCTCTCTCTGAAAAGAATTCAATTAAATGTATTGCCAACAGACTATTTTATAATTTTTTATACCAGTAGTTAGAGTGTTAAATAATATATTAGTAGATTTATAGACTACATTTAGGTATGACTATAAATAGCTACAGTAAAAACCCAGAATATTCATGTAAAAATGGAGGAGGGGAAGTTTGGTTTCTGGGTTTTAAGATTTTTTTTCTCCTCGTCCTTCTTATTTGAGTTTCAGTTTTAGGACTTAAAAAGAATTAGATTTTTCTCATCTTTTTCTGTTACTCTCAAATGATAAGAGTACGTCAGCTATTTTTTGAGACAAAAATTCCTGTGGGATTTCTCCTTGTTTGAAATAATTAAATATTAAAGGACTAAGAAAGAAGCAGGCAGATTCTACGATATGGACACGAATCGAATGGGATATTTATTTGCATAGGTACATGGCAAATAGGGAAGGATCGATCTCAGAGCTGTATGAAATTGCCAGTTACTCCATTACAGTGTTCCAAATAGATTATTACCCATAAGAACGTAACTCTTAATGTCCTCAGAACAATTTAACTCTAGGATTATTTTTATTTAATCTGGTAAATGACATATATATTTTTAATTCCTATTAAGTGGAAATAAAATATCTCCCAGGAGCTGGAAACTAAACCAAACTACCCCACGATCCTCCACCCTCCAACCCCCTTATTTTTTGTATGGGCATTGCTGCTTTTTTTTCCCCTTCTTCTCTTTTTTTCTTTCCAATGTCTCATCGACTCTTCTGAATTTTGCAATTAATTTCTCTATCCTTCTCGCTCAAGAAAAACACTTTTCATCAGAAAACACAATACTTTTTTTTTTTTTTTTTTATCTCCTAAGTCTCCCTGCAAATTGCCTCTCTCTCTCTCCAGACAAGTTTCTAGGATCAACAAGTTAACCTTCAGAGAGATTACAAAGGTACAAGTGGGCTGCTTAAGAGGTGAATCATTAAACATAAGGTGAAGTATCCGACTACAGAAGGTTTCAATTAAAGTGACAGTTCGGGAAGCTTTTGCCGGCCCAGGAAAGGTATGTTTATATTGACAGTGCTGCCCTGGGAGGTGTATCCATGCCGGGCAGGGAGGGCTGGTTCCCCCCGGCCGTGTTCTGCATGGCCAGGGCTGCTGCCGCTGCGGTCCTCGCTCCTCTGAGCAGCTCTGCTGGGTTCAGCGTGATAAATCTGACTGTGACAGCATTAAATATGGGAAAGGAGCCAAATCTCCTTTCTGTCCCACCCAGGCTGGAATGAAGGAGCCTGCCTCAGACCTACCTTCCCAGAATCTTCACCCAATGCTCCTCATTACTCCTGCCCGAGGGAGGGCAGGATCAGGCCCACAACCTTCCCCATTACTTCCCCGAATCCTGCTCGCTTCTACTTATTATTGTTTTTTAAAGTAGTTTTGTTTTAATAGAACAGCACATTTAATAAGCAGCCCTGGGGTGGTGGAAGGAATGTGAGATCCTCACCGAGTGGTGGAAATCCTGCACTCGTACTGCCCGGTCCCTGGATCCCTGAAGCTGCTCGGCGTGGGGCTGGCACGGTGGCACCTCTGCCTCCTTCGCCCAAATTCCCATGGGTGTCCCTGGGCTCTCTGCTCTGATGCAGAGCCTGTATCTACGCACACAGGGCAGCGCATGGACAACCCGTTCACAGACAGCTGCCACATCTCTGTCTGCCCTGTGCAGAGGTCCCACGTGCTCAGAAAGGGTACGTGCAACCTTGGGCTTGCTTTTCCTGGCTTTAGGGAACACAGGCAGCACAGAGGTGAGGCAGGCAGGAGAGAGGGCTCAGGTCAGCTGTTCCGCTGACTTGGAGCAACGTTGTGACATTTTCTGGCACTTCCCTGATTTCAGTTTTGAGTGTTTCTAGGTTTTATGTTTCACTCGGCATGTTCCCGTACGGCAGCCCCAGCTGTGGATGAGATCCTCTCCACAAGGATGCTCCAGTGATAGGGTTAATTCCCTCCTGTTAATTCCCCACATAATCATGTGGGCTCAGATCCTCAAAAGTATTTGTGTGCCTGCCTTCCTTGGAAATCAGGGAGTTTGATTGTCTGCTAGAATTATTATGTTTTGTTTTGAAAGCAGAGCAGGAAATAACAAACTTGGGTTTTATGAGCTTTGTTTGCCTCTCTGTGGTCACAGAGCATTTTATCTACCTTCTCAAATAAATTCACAGTTAAATAGTGCAATGCCCAGATTACAAATGGATTTTTAGACTATGGTGGGAACTGGGTGCCAACATAGGCTAGTGGAGCTGGGTCTTGGCCTGTTGGTGCATCTGGTCCCAGTTGGTAAAATACTTATAGGACAATGGCAAGGTCTCACAAAGATGATGGAGGGGAGAATCCATTAAAGACTTTGAGATGCTGAGATAGGGGGATAACAGAGAGCACATTAGGGAGAGATGCCACCTATTACAGACAACTATTGCACAGCTGACTGCATTTCCCTCTCTGGAAATGGCTCCTTTCTTGGTTTCATTTTTGTCTATATGACCCAAAAGAATTCTTCTCACTCCTTGGCGTTTGTCCCCTTCACATATTTCACGCAATATGGAAGAAAGAGGAAACAAAATACCATGTCATTGAAGTTTATTGCCGATTCTGCTCACATCGGTTGAAATCAGCCACTAAAACCTCAGCCTGCAGGACCCCGTGCTCTGTATTTTTCTTCTCTAGGTAATCGCGATGGCAGCAGGGGGAGGTAAGTAGAAGGGAAAAGGAATGATTTTATTAGGTGTTAGAAGAGCTTATTAGAAAACAGGGGGGGGAAAGCACTAAAATTATAAAAACAGGAGTTAAAACAAGCAATGCAAACCAGTCCCTGCTGACTGCAAGGGGACATTTGTCTCCTCACACACCCTTTCTCGGGTTGGAAGACACCCAGGCATTGATAAACGTTTTACTAAAGCCCGACTGCACGGTAGCAAGCAGTGGTGAATACCAGGAGAAAAAAAATACTTGGGTGCCAGGATCAGCCCGGCAGCTTCAGAGGCAGCGTTTAACCAGCTGCCTTCCAGCCCGTGGGCCCTGTTTGGGTTTGCTGGCTGTGAACAGTTTGGATCTGCAGTCTACCTGGGTTATATTTAGGTCAATTAAATTAATTGCTGGAACAGACAACCCTTTTCAGACCCAAGGCACTTTTTGCCCCCCTTCTCAATACTCGAGGGCTGATGTAGTGATTCTGGAGCACTGGTTTGGCAGTCGGAGCGTGTGTGTATTTTACGTAAAAAACTGCAACAGAGATGGTTGCTGCTAGACAAATATTTGGTTAATTTTTGTAATTATTAGTAATAACAATACTCTGCTCTCTCAAGCACCTTTCATCTCTGAGCATTTTCGAAACATGAGTAAAGCCAAGCCACGCAGCTCTGCTCTAGGGGCTGCAATTAGCTTTAGCTCCTCTGGGTAGATGTGGAAAGTGAGGCAGAGGGAGGTGGGAGGATCGGAGGCGCAACAGAGCTGGGGAGCAGTGTCCCAAGCAGCAGCCAGCAAGGCCTGACTGAAGCAAAGCTCTGGCCACCAACAGACTCTTGGTGGACCTATCCTACAAGACAACCTCATCTCCTCATGCTGTACTGGTATTTGAGACAGATCCTGAGCCAGGAGCCTGGACTTTCCCTCCTGGGATGTTCAAATGCACCCTGGCCAGGACGGTATCGCTTGGCCAGCAGCACATGCCATCTCCCCTTGGTGTCAGAAGTGATGGGACAAGCCAGTTTCATGTGGTCCCCCTTCCCAGCCCTCCTGGTGCCTGGGCTCTGCACACCAGAATCCCACAGGATGAATAGGGTCCCTCAGTGACCAAGAACAGGAAGGACCTTGTGGGCTTTGGAGCCTGGTCTTCACGGCTCTGGGCCACATCATCTTTGGCAGCTACAAACTCACCAGACTGGCTTTTTACCTCTTGCTGCCTATTGCAGGGCCTCTTTCTCCACATGGTTAGGGTGCTTCTTCCAATTTCCACTTTATGTTTCTTCATGCATGCTTAGCTCAACTCTGTACCAGCTTTGCCCTCTTGCTCCTGTATGCTCTAGGTTTCTTGAACATCTGTGTCCAGGAGTGTTTGTCTGGCTTCGAAATGGGTAGAAAACACAACGGTTTGGGGTTATGCCTTAGGGAATTCAGCATCGCATCTCATCCCAAAGTGATTTAATAGATCTCTGCCCATTTCTGACTGATCCCTGCCACTCTTCTAGGCCCTTGAGTGGAGGGAACAGAACACACCATGTGTGCTGCAACTTGGCCACCTGGCAGCCTGCCCCATGCCCTTATCACCACCTCTTTCCACAGCTAGTACATGAGGCTTTGGTTTATCACCCTTGTTGGACACAGCTGTGGCATCTGAGGAGGTTGTCATCCCACATTGTGACTCATGGATATGTGGAAGACATAGATCTCTCAGGGGTGAACCCTCTGAGATTTCAGGACATGGATAAGGCGGCTCACATGGGCTCTTGCAGTTTGCACCTTCCTTTAGTAGAGTCATACCATACTAACCACCATCTAGGCTAAAAACTATGATGGGTAAGTAAGTTCTTGGCCTAATATTTAAAGAAAAAAAAATAAAGAAGGAAAAGGAAAAAAGGCATTCTATTCTATTCTATTCTATTCTATTCTATTCTATTCTATTCTATTCTGATGCATCATAAATGCATGTTTCCAGCAAGGTTCCTGGTT
This sequence comes from Merops nubicus, assembly GCF_000691845.1. NCBI lineage: Eukaryota > Metazoa > Chordata > Aves > Coraciiformes > Meropidae > Merops > Merops nubicus. Next base: position 13,014 of record NW_008610445.1, on the reverse strand, counting down.
TAGTCCCTAGGTGCTGGTACAGAGATCCCAGCTGTAATGCTGAAATTAGTTGAGCCAAGCAGATCGTCAGAGCTCCAACGTGACGCAAAGATTCAATCACCTAAGTGTATTTCAGACCCCGACTGACCTGGTACTTCTCTCTTTTATTATCCGTGCATAATCTCTCCGGCTGTGCCAAGATTTCTGTGTTCTTCATTTCTCTTCTGTCGCTGATGCCACAAAGTCAAGTGAATGTCTTCAAGGAAATCTCAGTAATAAAACCTATTTCCTCCTCCTTACTGCAAAGAGAAAGCAGAGTAATAGTTCTTTATCCATCAGGGACCGGTTAATGCCTTGCTCCTCATCATCACCAAATGCAACTAATAAAGGAGTAAAGGAGATTTGGCAGTTTAATGCAGCAGCTAATTTTGTGCCTGCTGCCCTGCCAGAAAGTATTTTCACTTTTGGGTGATGCCAGAATAGCAGAGCTGATTAATTAGCCTTCTCCTGAGCAGGAAGAGCTCGGCTAAGACGCCCACAGCCCCCAGACAGCCCAAGCATTGGCCAACCTTGTTAGTAGCCAGCATTCCCAGTATCTCAAGGGTTCATCGGTTTGTCTGTCTGGGTAAGGCAGAAAGATGACGGTGCAGAGCTTTCTCTCAGGAGGGAGCAGGTCTATTACACAGATCAGGTCTAGCTCTGTCGTTGAGAGAACTGGCTAGAGAAAGCTCCTAGCATGTAGATGCCGGTCAGGCACCACCAACAAGATGGCTCACAGTGGGTCATTGCAGAGCTCAGCTCTGCATTTGGGGAGGCAGTGCATAGACTTTCAAGTCTCTCTGCAGATCCAGCTCCAGAGGGGTCAGCACTGCAGCAATCATATGCAGGCATAAGGGTCTACAGAAGACAGTTTTCAGGAGTAGTCAATATGTTTGAGCAATGAGCAAAAATGCAAAACAAGGAAACTCCAGCCTCGATGGGAGAATCTCCCAGCAGAGACATTTGAACACATTCATTGACTGCAAAACAGTCAAATGCAAGGGAGGCACCAGCCAGACATGAGGGCAGACCCCCAGAAGGAGCATGTGCCCACAGGACCACAACAAACAGAGCCCCCACGTCAGCTCAGTAGTGCTCTCTGTGGGTCATGAACTCCTCCTGAGCTCTCCAGTCTCTGTCTTTGTCTTCCACAAGGTGTTTCAGAATAGTTTAAGGCTGTGGACAGATTAATTAAACTCAGGGACAGGAAAAGGCAGTTTCTGTATGGCCTGCTCATCTTTCTTTCCATGTAGTTTCTCAGAGGTTTTATGGTAATGTCTGTAAGAGTTTGCAAGACCAGGAACTAAGTGAGCACATTTGTAGGTAGAGAAACTCCCTCTAAGCATATGATGTGTAGGATCCAGCAAAACAAGTCCTTTGGTCTTGGTTGTGTCCCTCTAGATGCTGTGACAGTGATGGTAATACAGAGAATTTCAGTACGGACACTCGAACAGCTTCTGCTACCTGAGAGCTGGTGAAGAGAGAAGTGTTTGTGAAGAGAGGAGCAGTCAGATGGTAGGCTGTGCTTCTCCTCTGGAACTGCTGCTGGGCTGCATCGTGAAGCTGGGCAGATAGCCCAGCATGAGCATCTTCACTGGTGCTGTCTGTGTTCCTGTTGTGCAGCAGAGAACCAGGTGCTCCAAAGAGACCCTTCATCTCATCCTGAAGGAGCAGTCCATGGAAGACTGGCTGTGCCCTACAAGTACCTGCATAGACCATTCAGATGTCTACCTCAGATGTGAGCAACATCCTTGCAGATGCTCAAACCTCAGAGCCAGGTTCTGCCCGTGCTGCTTCTGCATGGCCAGGGTTGAACAGAGGATGGAAAGTCAGGGGAGGCTTTGGGAGATATGAGTCTTCATCTTTCCTCTTTGCTGACCCTGCAGCAGAAGGTAGACAAATGTTTTTTATGGTCTAGGGAGGATAGGCAGCTTATTAATGTCACAGAGACCTCCAGACAGAGGCCACTACAAGTGCACGGTGTAGTTATTATTGTGAATGTTGCTGTCCTACCCTTACAGGGTGTCTGTCATTCCTCTGTTAGAGCTGTTGCTGTAGAGAGCAGTGCCTGCACTGTTCCATCTAGAAGCAGAGGGGACGATCCCTTTTATCCCATCTTCCCAGATCAGTTTTCCTGGGATCCAACTTGCATGTATGCCCCTCTGGCTCTGACGTGGAAGGACTTCTGCCCCAACAAGTGGAAATTACCCCATCATGAAGGTAGCATGGGACCCTCAGGCTATCCCTGCGTCTTGGGCTTCCTGAGCATCACTTCTGCCAGCCCCATGTGTCAAGCTGAATTTCATCAGCTGGGTGCTTACTCAGGGAGACACAGGCTTAACTCCATCCTTATCCATCAGAAAGCTTGAACATATCCTAAGCAGGAAGCAAGGGCTTATACTCTATTGCAGGTAGGGGCAGTTTAAGCCAGTCTGCAAAAGCGATCAGGTCAGAGGGAAGTGTGGTGTCTCTTCCACAGAGACTCAGGACAGCTGATGAGAGCTGAAACTTGCCATTTCAACATGCCAGACTGCTAAACTGCAACAGAGAGAGGGGTGACCTTGATCCAACAAGGGAGATAAGGTGTTTCAACTGGTACAAAGTAGCCAGTACAAAACTGGACTAAAACCAGGAGATGGCTGCATCTCTGAGGTGTTGCAGCCTGGTGACGGGGCAGCAGCCTTCAGGCACAGCATGCTGTGCTGTAATGCAGAGATAAGGGAGAACAAGCATGCAGCCAGAAAATGGAAGCAGGATCAGTTTTGCATTTTTCTGAGATGAAACACTTTTCCATGTCAAACATATTGTGCATTTCCATCACACTGTATCCAGAGCTGTTTTTCTTCCACAGTCCAGCTTTGATATGTCTACTCCAGTTGGTACAAGACTCTCAGAATTGCTCAGGGGATGCAATGGCAAAGCAGTTACGAAGGGTGGCCTTGGCTTTTCCTGGGAATATTGATGTGCGTGCACGATGAGAGCCAGATGAGGTGAGAGCGTGCCCCCGACCATGCAGAGCAGCTCCCCTGTTCCTGGAGAGGTTCCTGTTCCCAGGTCTGGCTGTGCAGGGGTGGGTGGGTTGCCCAGCATGCTGCGAAGCTGCTGTTAGCACACAGTGCAGGCAGAGCTGAGGGGACAAGGCACTGGCTGCACGCTTTACAGTGTACAGCTGTGATCGACAAATCAACTCACCTTGGTTTCTCTTGCTTTCCCAGATGATATCCTGAAACATCTCAATCCCATTGCTCCAGACTAACCTGCCAGATAAGAGACAGCTTCTGCATCACTGAGATGTGATTTAGGCAGTGAATGAGTCCAGCTGGCAGGAGCTCATTGCCTGGCTGCAAGGGGACACGTCTTCCTGCTGTGGCAGTCACGAGATCAAGAAATGCTTTTTCTTCAGAAGAACTTGTTGATTTTAAAAATAAAGCAACCACGGCCTATGCTCCTAGGAATGTCTGGGATCAGGAAAATGGAAAGAGGTTTTTCCATTCCTAGTGTAATTTGCACTGTAAAACCTAAACAGTGTTTGCCCTTCTGGATCTCATCATCTCTGCACTTCTGGTGGCATTTATCAACACAGTGTTTTGGTGAACGACCTTACTCCACATCACTTACGTGGCTGAAGTGATGCAGTGGCAGTGCCAAATTCCTGCTACCCGACAGCTTCCCCCTTCCTGTCCGAAGCAGCCAAGTGAATCTGGGGAGTGCTTCACTCGTGGAGCAAATGGCCTGATCTGAAGATATCTCTGGATCAAACCGAGGCCCAAACCTGTAAAAACTTGTGCATGTGCTCAGCTCTGAGAGCATGAGTAATCGCAGAGACTGAACATATTATTTTTATCATTTATTCATACGCTCTATTTCTATGGCTCTCTTCCCCTATTATCTCAGTGTCTTGTAAACATTAGTGAATAGTCCTCAGGTCCCAGTACACTGCTTCATTGTTTGGGTTGTGGGTCACAGGGAATAATTAAAGAGATGGGGAGAAAGGTGGGGTTGGATTTAAAAATCTCTGCTTTTATTAAAGTTTCTCTGCTTAGCTTCTAGACCATAGGAAATTCAGGCTCCCTTGGTGGTGTTTTTTTGAGACAATTGAGACATGGGACAATTTCCCAAGCTGCTCTGTTTCATCCCACTCTGAAAGACTCATGAAAGCCATTAGAAGTGTCTCCAAACCTTGCTCCCACTAACTAAAGAGTTAGTGCATGTGGCTGTAAAACAGAGTTTCAGGTCATTTCAGATAAAAACCCATTTCCTCTCTTGTAACTTACGCCTGAGAAACATGTTGCTCCTAATCTTGGCTACATGATTTTATTAACCACTGTCATTTTCACTGGGACCTCCAAAGGACAGGGCTGGCCAAGGTCCACATGGGCTGGGCTGTGTGATTCCCTGTCCTCATCCGTTGGGAGGGTGCTTGTCCTCTCCAGCCCTGGGTGCTGGTATCAGGAAGCAGCTGCTGTGCCCCTCATCAGAGAGATTAATTTCATCAGGGAGCAAAGCCCTGAAAGGTTGGTTTTTCTGCAGACGTTCAGCCAAGGAGGGCACCTCAGGCTGGGTTTTTCGGAGTGACAATTTTGTCTCTGGATCCATGACCTGGTTGCTGTGGAGCTGGGACAGATTGTCTCAGTATGGGATCAAGACTTGGGATGAGTTCCCTGGCCTTCAGACTGGGGGCTGGCCTTATGTCCTCTGCCATCGTGGGAAGTATAGTGACTCACACAAACTCAGCCAGCAGCTGGAGGACCTCTGTGTGCCACTTGATTGCTCTCTGAGAGACACCACATTGTGAGGAATCCTTGCCAAAATGTTAAAAGGACAGAGCTACCCAAATACAATATTCAAAACCTGGTCTGGAGATGTATCTTCAGCAGTGAGCTGTTGGGTGCAAACATCCAGTTGAGTTAATTCACACAATGGCAAAGGGCTGGGAGATAGCCACAATTCCCAGGCTCAGAGCTGGGGATGGGTGAAATTCTCTCACCTGAAACTTCCTTTGTGTGAAAAATGCAAATCTGGTGACAAATAGTTTTGAGCATTAGTGCTGGTTGTGCTAAATTGTTTGTCCTGAGAACAAAATTCCAAGAAAGTACATTTGCAATGTTTATTTCAGTTTGAAATTCCCCTCCATTTTACTTGTAAATTGCTCCAAATCAAAGTGCAGCATTTTCTCCTCACCTTTCACATTTGCTGTAATTTAAATAAATAGTCCTAGTTGCAATTTGAACTAATTCCCTCCTTCCTGACTTTTCAGAACTACTCATGAAACAAAACAACTCCAAATTCATTTTTTCAGACAGCTCTCCTCAGAACCATTAGCCGCATTAACTTCCACCACATAAATGAAACCACAGGCTATCGATGTTTTGAGGCAGCTGTATTTCCCACCAGAAATTTGCATAGCATCACCTTTGTAGCACTCTGAATTACTCTACCAATATTTTTTTTTGGGTGGAAAATGCAAGTTACTGGTACCAGATCTAGAATTAGGAGACTAAAAGTCCCCAGGCAAAACCCCAGCCGTGCTCTTATCCGCCAGACTCAGGTCTCTCCTCCTGCCTACGTACTAGCACTGGGCAACCTTCATTCCTTACCCCGTCCCTCCTCACCATATCTCTCCCTAAGAGAGTGATGTCATCTTGTTTTCCTAAAACTTTTCTTTCCTTTCTGGCATGCCATCCCGCTGAAAGTTCTGGTCCAAAGAAAAGGTTTAAAACACCTTTTCAGCAACAAAGTGTGACCTTTCTGAGGGTTCCAGCAGCTATCTCTGCAAATTTCCATTTTTGCCACCACTTAAGGTTTTCATCAAACTCCCATCTAACAAAGTGTAGTTCTCAGCAACTGGAAGCAGAAGCAATTCAACCCTCTGGGCAGTGATATTTGTCTGCATCAAGAAAATTCTCCCGATTACACAGAAAATGGATATTTTTTCCCCCCGAATATACACTTCTCATGAAATCCTCCAGCTCAACTCCCCTCCCCCCTTTGAAATAAGAACAGAAAAAGAAGATAATGAAACCAAAAAATGCTTTTCCTGCAGAAAGCATCGTTTCCTGGTGAGCTCTGCCACCACCACGCTCCCACTCTGTCTCTTGGGAGGTGCTAGATGAGAAGGTGCAGGAAGGCAGCAGCTTGCCCCAGTACTTTTGTGTGGTTCCTGCCCACTTTCTCCCTCCCCCACCCCACTTCTTGGAAGGGATTGGTTTTGCACAGTTGGGTGGAGATGAGGACCACGGTCTTCTCATCAGGGATGTCATGGAAGTGGCCCAGCTCCCTCCACTCACTGCCATGCTGGGATGTACAGCGGGGCCGCAGCAGCTGAGGATTGTGTCCCTGGGTAGCGGGGCTTGGTGTGGACCCAGTAGCCCCCGTGCCTCCAGCTGGATGGAGGAGACTGGCTCTGCATGGGCCCTGGCCTTGGCATGCAGCAGTGAGCACAGTGAGCTCACCTTACCCCGCATGTGCACCCATGTGGAAATTAGGCAATATTTAAGGAAAAAACGATGGGTGTGGAAAAAGGGAAATGAGAAAAAGAAACTTGAAGGAGATGGTGGTGAAATGTTCACCCTGCCTGGAAATCTGCCCTAGCAGGGCAAAGGCAACGCAAGCAGCAGTAGCAAAACATACTGACACTGCCCCAGAAACAGCCCGTGGAACGATGTGGGTCAGCTAAGATGGGCGTACTCAGGAGGCCCAAGCCCTGAACTGTCAGCTGTAGGAGCCCTGCTAGGTAAATGCCAGGGTGTTGTCAGTAACGGGCCATTGCAGAGAGGTGCTGCCAGGGCTGGGGAGCAGGAGGAGGAGAAGGAATGTTTGGGGAGTTTCTCTCATGTCAATGCCATGCATCCTGGCAACCCAGCTCAACTTCCCTTGTCCTGGGAAGTTTGAGTCTTGTCCTTCCAGTTTGCATGGGAGTAACTGGACTGAGTGAGGAAGGCTCTGAGCAAGAGGGCCCTGGATGGGCATCCTCTCCTTGTCTGTGAGTTTGGGGGCCAGAGCTGCTCAGCAGCTCAACAGTTTACCTCTGACCTGTCTCCTTGGGCTTCCCTGCAGTGAGTTTGGGCCTTTTTCAGCCTATGCACTCTGGCATTGCCCAGGAGAGCCTGGTCCTTGCAGAGCTCATTTACAAACCCTCAAGGCAGGTTACTTGCCAGAGTAACCCTCTGTAGAGCTGTTTCTCCTAGGGACAAAACTCTTCCTGAGGACAGGTCTCTTGAGACGGGCCTTGAGTTGGCACCAGACTGTCATACTCAAGCAGGAACAATATTTTGCATGAGAACACTTCCTCTGAGAGGACTAGGACTTTCTCTGTGTCTAGCAGCATCACTTAGAGGTGTGCAGGCTCTTCTTTACCACATCTCCTGCATCAGATGCTTCCAGGGTAGGAGCCTCTATCCAGCCCCACAGGCAGCACGGTAGCCGATCCAGTGCAAATAGCTACAGTGAGCGCTCAGAAGTGTGTCTGTCCCTCTTACAGCAGCAGAGCAGGGAGCTGGCAATGGTTGGGCTGGCCCTGCCAGGCACTGCTTGCTCCCTCCACAGCTGGCAAATGCTTTGGCACCTGCAGCTGCTCCCTGGGAGACGTCAAGGCACGGAGGAGCCACAGCCTGCTTGCGAAGCCTGGCATGGCAGCTCTGTGGAACAAACCGGGATGAAAGTGCTGCCTAGGAGGAACCGGGTTTTAGGGATGCAGCTAAAGACCCCGCGCAGCCACTGTTGGGTACTACCTGTTAGTGCTTGCCCCAGGCCGTTTGTTCAGGCTCCACAGAGACGTGTTGGAGACTTAGAAACTCCGGTTCTGAAGCTTTCTGCTCGTGTCAGGGGAACACTGAAAAACTAGCTCTAGTCATCAGGTTCTCAAATTTAATCGCTCTAAACCACGTCAGCTTTAATCCCAGCCCCATGAATACTTTATGATATCAACTACATGTTGACACTCTGAAGTCAGGTGTTTTTAAGGGATTGTTCAGATCTTTTGTAATTAAAAGCATTTTAAAATATAGAAATGTATTAAGTTTTTCTCCCTCTAGTTTCTGTTTCCTCCTCTTCTGAACAAGCCAATGAAGTCATAAAAAGCAGGTGTAATGGAAAACAAACCCAGAAATCTCCCTGCTGAGAAATGTTGTCTAAAAATGTTTTGTTTTGGTCTTTTTGGTGTTTGTTTTTTTTTTTTT
>NW_008610445.1:0-4787 GCF_000691845.1 Merops nubicus | reverse complement strand
CAGCAGGAGGAAATAGTGACATCAAAATGATATTGTAACATAGTTGGCACTAAACAAGTATAAAGTGCCCTAGTTGACAGCCCATCATCTCACTTGCCTTCTATGCTCTAGGTGTTAAAAATAAACCACTTGTCACGTAGACCATGAATGTATTTCAGAGACTAAGTGAGATCCAGGAACATCAGGTATTGCAGCTATCCTGGATGACTGCTTACGATGAACTTCCCTCTCATTGTGAAGCACTTCAGAAGCATCCTGGTGGCCCCAGTGGTCCCAATGGTCAAGAACCACATCCTAGTCACGTGCAATGCACAGCCCAGGACAGGGCACCAAGCCTATGTGAAAAAAAGTTCTTGGCTTCATGCTGTCATCTACACCAGGGTTTTGCCTTGACAATCACGCTACAGCTAGTCCCCTGGCCATGCTCAGCAGGAGGCAAAGGATGAACATGTGGGCTTGGTGGGCAACTGTCTCACTCATCTGACATCCAAGAGTGTCCTATCTGCTGCTCAGGGCACCTCCACCTGCCTCTGAGCTACAGCTATGCACCAGTGTCCCAGTCCTGAGCTATATCTTAAGCTCTGTCCCTTGCTTTCCCAAGCCAGGCTCTGGGCAGAACAGTCTTTGTCCTTTGCATGAAGGGCACATTGCCTTGAAAGAGATTTTGTGAGGCTGTAGCATCCCCATGGGCCACAGGGGAAAAAGAGAAGCAAGACTTGGACTTTATCCTTTGGAAAAGGTTTGGCCAAACATCTCTGCACTTCCCAGACCTTTCATGTGGTGCCAACAGCCTGGTTCCCAGGACAAAAACCAGATATCTCTGACCACCTCCCTGCACCAGCAGCTGGCAGTGGTCACACCAACACCACCAGCAGCATTCCACCACTCAGGTGCTGCATTTTGCGCCACTGTGTGCGCTTTACCAGCCATTGTCTGAGTCTTGCAGTAGGTATAAACTTTTCCTGCCAGGAATCCTATCCAACATGGCAAAGCAGCTCCTGCTGAGCTCCCAGTGTGACCAGTGAAAGCTACTTCAGTCAGATGTGGGCATGCAGCAATGACAGGGTCTGGCAGCATCATGGGGAGAAGATTCAGTACTGAGGGAGGCCAGCTGAAGAATTCAGCTTACATCATGACTGGAAGCTGCTTGAAATACCCAGGTGGTTTGAGGTTGTCTCTCTCTATCCCTCTGACCCTGACCCTCACCTCATTCCGTCCCACGTCAGAGCTCACCCACTCCTCACCAATCTCATGTTCATCTTTTCACCACTGGGCCTTCCCTCCTGCTTGTTGTGCTGCAGGTCTTCCTTGCTGGGTCACCACTTGATGCCTCTGCTTTGCGTGGTGAGGACACAGGCTAGCCACACTCGCCTCTTCTCCTTCCCTCCTGCCATTAGCAAGTTGGAGGGAACCAGCTGAGAAGGAACTGGGTGACTCCTGCAGCCTAGCAGAGCCAGCTGACCTCCTGCAACGTACCTCATTTAGGAAGGGACAGAGGAGTTGTCCTTGCTATGTTTTACCAGTGCCTAGGTATTGTGGGTTGACCCTGTCTGGATGACAGGCACCCACCAAAGCTGCTCTATCATTCCACCTCCTCAACTGGACAGGGGAGAGAGAAAGTAACGCATGGCTTGTGGGTTGAGATGAGGACAGGGAGAGACCACTTTTGCTGGTGTTTTGTCACCAGCAAAACAGACTGGACCGAGGGAAGTTGACCCTGTCTGGATGACAGGCACCCACCAAAGCTGCTCTATCATTCCACCTCCTCAACTGGACAGGGGAGAGAGAAAGTAACGCATGGCTTGTGGGTTGAGATGAGGACAGGGAGAGACCACTCACCAGTTACTGTCACCAGCAAAACAGACTGGACTGAGGGAAGTCAGTTTATCTGATTAGCAATCAGAATCAGAGGAGGTAATGAGAAAATATAAAATAAATCTTAAAACGCCTCCTCCCAACCCCTCCCATCTTCCTGGCCTCATGTCCATTCCTGATTTTCTCTACTTCCTCCCTCCTAGCAGTGCATGGAGGATGGGCGATGGGGATTGCAGTCACTTTATCTTGTTTCTGCTGTTCCTTCCTCCTCAAGGGGAGGACTCCTCACATTCTTCCTCTGCTCCAGCGTGGGGTGCTTCCCATGGGCTGCATTTCTTCATGAACTGCTCTAGTGTGAGTCCTTCCCACAGGCTACAGTTCATCACGAACTGCTCTAGCGTGGGTGTCTTCATGAGGTGTAGTCCTTTCAGGAACAGACTGGGGGTCCGACATGAGGCCAGCAAACCTGCGTGGTCTCCTCTCTCTATGGGTCCACAGGTCCTGCCAGGAGCTTCCCATGGAGCCACAGTGTCCTTTGGGCGACCACCTGCTCCAGTGTGGGGTGCTCCATGGGCTGCAGGTGAGTATCTGTTCCACCATTAGCCTCCAGGGGCTACGGGGGACAGCCTGCTTCACCATGGTCTTCACCATGGGCTGCAGGGCAATCTGCTCTAGCACCTGGAGCATCTCCTCACCATCCTTCACTGACTTTGGTGTCTGCAGTTATCTCACATACTCTCACTGCTCTTTCTGGCTGCAGTTTTTACTGCACAGTTTTTTTTTCCTTTCTTAAATACCTTATCACACAGAGACACTACCATCATCACTGATGGGCTCAGTCCTGGTGAGTGGTGGGTCTGGTTTGGACCTGGCTGGCATTGGCACTATCAGACATAGCGGAAGCTTCTACAGCTTCTCACAGGAGCTACCCTTGTAGCCCTCTTGCTACCAAAACCTTGCCACTCAAACCCAGGACTCTAGGATAATGTACAGCATGACGAAGAGGAAAGAAACCCAACCACTCATTTGAATGTCCAGGACCTCAGGACTGACTCAATTTGGTCTTCGTGTTCAAGTGGAGAATGATTGAGCAAGAACTTGATTTTATCAGGAGGTTGTCCATTCTCTATTCCAGCAGGGATTTCTTTGGATATTATCTATTCACGCATTTAATTTCTTTAGAAACAGCATCTGTCCAAAAGCTCTGGGCAGTCTGCCATTCCTCTGATGTACAAAGTGTACTTGTTATTGAACCTGGGAACGCATTAGCTACTGATCAGGCCTTGGTCTTGAAAGCCTTTTCCATATGCTTAATGCTGTACGTACAGGAGATATTCAGAGGAACAAAGCTAAGTTGGCCATTTCTCTTTGTGTTGCTGGAGTTACACTGAGTCACATTCTGACCACTTTCAGATGCTGTAGCATTTTCCCCCCTTCTCTGAAAGACACAAGATCCCATCCCACGTGTGGACATGTGGAATGCAATGATCCTTTCCTGCTTCTGAAGCCATGTCAAGTAACTGGTGTTTTCAGAGGTTATTTGCTATTTCATTCTCCAGAAAGATCTCAAGTAGAGCAGTTCTTCTTAATTACAGTCATAGGGTCTTCTTGTTGCTCTCAGGAAGACTGGACAAGTCCACCAAGTGTCCCTTTAAAACAAGGACCTATCTCTGACTGTGCACAGATTGCAGGTCAGTAGAGCAACTCGAGCGCTTTAGGCAGTTCTGGTGAAGTCACATGCAACATCCTCCTACTGTCGCCTGCACAAAAGTAAACATTCCCCTTTTCACAAGGCTTTCTCACAGCAACAGTATCCAGAAGAGGATCCCAGAAAACCCTAAATCTAGAAAAGGACAATTTCCTTACCAAATATGCACAGATGCCTCTGGAAAAATTTCCAGCTGTGGTAACTACCAATAAAGCCTATTTTATACCTTTGTGACCAACTGAACTTATGCAATTGCTCTGCTTCTTACATAACGCTGGCAAAATGCCACTCCCTCCCTGTTCTGGAAGAACCTAGCTGACGTGTTAGAGGAACATGATTGGAAAGACTGGCCTGGGCCATTATTTTGCTGGAGCACTTAAAGGACATGTGGAATATACTCAAGATGCCATGAAATAATAGTCCATGTCAAACAAGTTCTAGGTCTCCTAATGTGCCTTCATCTGGCCACTGAACATACCTGTTTCCAAACTGGGGTGACATGTCGCTCCTTCTTTGGGAGCACATGGGTGGACCCATACGTGGTCTCCTCTGCCCCACCCAGCTCAAGGGGGTGGCTGAATCCAAGAAGGCACCATGGCAGGAATTCACCATGTGGGGAAACCCATGTTTTTCCTATCCTTCATCACTCTCACCAATAGCCTGTTCACAGTCAGTTCCTGGCCAAGGAGGTGAATGCAGGCCAGTTCCTTGGGTAATGCCTGTTTCCCCTTAGTAGAAAGGAGCTTCCCACTCCTGGTTAATGATGGACCAGATTTGGGCCCTTCATCCCATTGCTGCCAGGACCCGGCTCCAGTCACTGCTGTTGAGGAGGTTCCTGCTCATCTAGTGTGGCTGAGTGGAAATCTGGTGGTATTGAATAGCAGAGCTGCTGGTAATGCTTGGGTCTGACGGGCAAAGGGCATTGCTTTCCTGTGTGTGATGTTCCTTCTAGCCCTGCTGTGGAAGCATGGAGGAGCAGCAGAAGTTGAGGAATAAATGAAGAAGGGCAAAGAACCTTCAATACATTTTTTGGACGGTAAAAAAAGCCCCAGCCCTAAACCAGCTTCTGTGGGCTCCGAAAGCAAAGAGGAGGCACAAGCACACGCAGCCTGGGACCTCCATCCTCTCCATCTGCACTACGTCTCTCTGACCCATGGTCGTTTGCATCCAGCACTGGCACAGGGAGGCCGGTGGGAGACCCCCAAAGGGGTGGGCGGGAGCGAGGGGCGCTGGGTCCTGCTGCTGCCCGCGGGGCCGGGGAGCG
>NW_008610444.1:10677-16405 GCF_000691845.1 Merops nubicus | reverse complement strand
TTTGGGTGCGGTCATCAAGCCAGTTCTCATTTCAAGATAGAGCTTCCTTAGTTTCTAGGGTGTATTTTATGGCACATTGCACCATCAAGGAGTGATGTGATACCTTAGGACAGGCCTTCCAAGGATATTTTCCTAAACTAAAGAAAATGTAAACAATTAAGTGAAAAATACCTTTATGCCTCTTATTGCCTTGACTGAAAACTGCTGAATATAGAAGATGGTGCATTAATAAACTCTGTAGATATATTTCAGAGAAGCTTAGCTGAATTACTCACTCTTGCCTGGCAAATTGCTAACTTCACAAAGGACAACTTGAAAGCAAATTCAGTCCTCAACTGACACCATGAAGATCAAGGCTTGTGCTACCACAAATTAAAAGTAACACCTTTTTTCCCCTCAAAATTGCTTATTTGCAGGAGTCTACATATTTTTAGCATTTTACTTACTCTATTGAGTAGGTAGTTTCAGAACTCAACCTTCAAGTTTTTTTTACATTTGTCTTCTTTTCCCTGAAAACTCTTTTAATATTCCAGCCTTTTAAATTAATCTATTTTATTTCTTTACTGACATTGTAAAACAAAAAGTATATAGTGGAATTATTTCAGTAAAGACCTTAAAATCTATACAAACAGCATGCATGGGTTTTACAATGGAATACGAACTCCACATAATTGATATTGTAAATGCATAACACATTTTCCATGTCTACTTAGAATTTACTGTTTTTCTTATATCCAGTATATATATGAATGTATTCAGTTTATGCAACCATAAAAATAAGAAAGAGCTATATTCCTGAGGTGAGATACTCTGGTGGCCTAACCTCCTCAAACAATTGAAGTCTCACCCAGTTGCTCATTCACTTTCCCTTTTATCAGGACAGGGGAGAAAACAGAAGAAAAACAAACAAACAAACAAACAAACAAAAACCCCACAAAACCAGAAACAAAAAATATTGTCAATAAAAAAACAGGGAGATCACTTACCGATTACTGTCACAGCCAAAACAGACTCAACTTGGGGAAAATTAATTTATAGCAAATTAAAATAGAGAGAAACATGTCTCTCTCTCAGTTGACACAGATGACAACTAGGTACAAGCGCTGGATTCTGGAACTCAGTTCAGGAACACATGACTTGGGATCAAAGACAGAATGGATGAAGTCCTCCTCGGATGTCGTCCACTGCAGGAAGAGCAGAGGTGAGCAAGAAGGTGGAAGAGAAATGGAAGGGAAACAGAAGAGGCAATGTAAGGGGTCGCCCCTCCTGATCCTTCAGCTTTTACTCTATATAATAGATATGGAATGGAATACCCCATTGGTGAATTTTAGGGTCACTTATCTTGTCTGCTTCTCCATGTGTTACATAAGCTTTAAGATATGAGGTGGCTAACAACAAAAGGAACAAATAGAAGAATATATTCACTCATTGTATACGACAAAGCAAAGAAAGGAGTGAGCCAAGTCAGAAGCCAGGTCATTAGCCCAATTCCGACGATATGCTAATTACCAAGAAACACCATCATTACATAAAGAGTCCCTTTCTTCTCCTGGTTATAATGTTGTCCCACCATCACTGGGAGCTTGTAATGGACAGCCAGGGAGCCCTTCCAATAACTGGAAACCCTACATAGTACACCCACCATGACTGAGACGCTTGTCTGCACAGGCAGGGAATGGGACCTATCCTCCATCCAGGACAGTATTTTGTACATCTCCCTGACCTGTTCCCCAGATTTGTGAGATGGTTTTTCAAGAGCAGAGACATCAACCCATGGGGAGGAAGAGAGATTATCTGCATCTTGCTGCAGTTAAGCAACTATGTCACCTGCTGTTAAAAACCTGGAGGTTTTTAAAAGAGGTATAGATGAGGCACTTAGGGACATTGTTTAGTGTTGACCTGATAATGCTGGGTTAACAGTTAGACTTGATCTTGAAGATATCTTGCAACTAGAATGATTCTATGATTCCATTTTCTATCAGAATAAACTTGCTTGTAATTATGTATGCATACATATAATTTCACAGACATACCACAAATTTGAATATTTTGACAAGAAACAAATATAGAATTATCCTGTAATTTGATTTAGGAATTAGCCATTTTATACATCATATTTAAATACAAAACATACACTGTATTTAAAGGGGCCCAAAACAAGGACGTTTCAATAGAATCTTATTGTGAATAATGATAGGAGTTAATATTACCTTATAGAGATAAAATCAAGTAAACGGAAGAAATTATGTTATATTAAAAACTGAAAGAATAGAAAGGAATTAACACATATTCATAGGTAAACTCAGAGGTAGCTGTGCAGTTTATATACATTTTAATGCCTGTATCAGAGAGTTTTACACTGTAGTATAGCAATGTACTTTTCTGGTGCCCACAGAATGTCATTGATGGTGTTCAGAAATAATATTAAATTTTCACCCTAACCTTAGGCAATGCTGAGCATACATTGCTACCCTGGAAAAAAAAAAAGACAAAAAACAAACAAACAAACAAACAAAAACCAAACCAAACCAAAAAAACAAACAAAAAAAACCAAACCAAAACCAAAACCAAAACCAACCAACCAACCAAAAAAAAAAAAAAAAAAAACCAAAAAAAAACACCACAATGCAGAGATGAGGCAAACCATGGGAAAACAGGTAAACAAAATAACAGTGGGGAATGATAAAAGATATGTAGAAAAAAATCTGAAGAATGGCTCTAAATAAATTAAGGAGACATCATGGACTGGTATCAAAGATTACTGGCAGTCAGGATACTTCCATGCCATCCTCCCCTCCTAAAGTGGAGAGGGTTATAGATAGGACTGAAACGTCTACGTAGCGTTCGCCTTGCACAGAGAAACAGCCACTGCTGAATGGTATCTTAGAGGGTAGATCAAAAATACCCCCTCACCACGCTCATAAATTGTTACCGAGGCCAATATTCTATGTACAAATTGTTTGGTTTATTTAAGGTTAACACCAGTTGAGGATTAGACATTCAAGAAAAGCAGTCCAAATATATATATATATACATTAAGAACCTCAGACGGGTAGGATTAGTGAAGGAAAATGGAGGGAACTAAGCCCGACTGTAAGCTTAGGAACGCGGGAAGAAAAGAGTTCGAGCATTTGGATACACAGCTCAGATTACCTGTCTGTAGTCTGACAAAATGGTAGTGGCGGGAAGTTTCAGTGATTGATGGGAGTTGTAGCCCTGTTGTGGTTTGAGGCTTGGAATCGGGGCATGACCTTCCAGCAACTGGGAGGACCCCCGGTGGAGGTGAACCATTGTATTCCCTCCCCTTCCCACACACACTCTGATAAGAGGCAGGGAGTGGGTTCTAATTTCACTCCTGCCTTGGAGCTCGGAGAGGGAAGCTGTCCTTTCACTCCGTGGGACCCTGGAACCATTTCTGAGGGTTTTGTATATTTTATTTTTTGTATTTTTCCCCTAATCTTTGTATATATTATTTTCCTTACTTCCCTTTTTCGTTTTTCTGTCCCTTGTTAAACAATATACTTCATTTTTTTTTCCAAAGTGTCTCTCTCTCTCTCTCTCTCAGGGGGGGAGAGGCGAGTACATAGTTCTGTTCCGTGTGGGTCCTGCCCTGAACCCCTTTTTACACGGAACCAGGACAAGTCCATGATAACAAAATGGCGGCACCAGAAGTTCCTGCCGAAAGCCTTCTGGAAAATGTAGTACCCAGAAGAAGTGGCAAGATGGCGGCCAGGAGTGGTGGCGGCTACTTCAGCTGAGATGCACAGGCAGCGATAGCAAATGGCAGCACGGCAGCGCTGACTCTGGCAAGCGGGCAGCATCAGTGTACAGGCAGACAGTGGGAGCAAACGGCAGCAGTCCCAGTTCCAGCTCCAGCAGATAGTAACCCGGGGCAGAGGAACAGAAGCGACGGCCTGTGACCTTTTGGGATACGGCAACGGCTTCTCCTCCTCTCTCGTTTCTTACCGGGCACTGTGGCCGGAGTGATCTTCTGGAGCAGTGGCCGGAGAGGTCCTGCAGCAAACAAGAGGAAGTGCTGCCTGCCAGCATCATCTTTTAAAGTGATTATGGCGTGTCCAATTGCAGTCAAGCTCAAATATAAACATTCTCAAGTTTCACATACCTAGACTTTTCTTTGACGTTCCAATAGTTCCACATCTGACCAGTAGGGGGCACTCCATGCTCATATTGCTGGTTTAAAAAAACACAAAAAAAAAAGAAAGTGAAAGCACCCAGTCTGTCACATCTCACCCCGTGGCTTTTGAGGCAGCAATAATGTAGTATACCTACTGTCCAATGAGTGTATGTGTTCTTCAGACTCTTGTCCTAACCCTTTTCTCTACACCAAATCCTTCCCCTCCTTGAATATGAATATGAGTACAAACACAAACAAAAATCAAAATTTAAACGCAATACTATATACACATCCATGATCCAGTGCAAACCCCCAGCCACACACAACGAATAACCAAGCATTAAATATTATATGTTACAGACAACAACTCAAAGGCAAATGGTGAGGGAGGTTGTCTTGTAGAGTACCTTTAAGCTCTTGGGCCCCGTAGCGAAGGTAACTCCTCCAGAATTCAGTTACTGCAAGCCAGCAACTCCCTAGCTAACTCCGACCATGTAGGTTGCCTTTCCTCATTCTGGATCTTTTCTCGAAGTTGTATAGCCGCACCTTTAAGTGGATGAGGAAGTCCTCTGGCTAAAATAGCCAATCACTCCTCTTTTATTTCAAGAGGCATAGTACTATTGTGTTTCTGCTCTAATTCATGATTGTAAATCATTTGCAGTACAGCACCTTTACGGACATTCTCCGTAATGTTAGAGCAGTCCTCTTTCAGGGCAGTTGGCTCTCCCCTACAGATGGGTTCCGTTGCACTGACACAATAAGCTGCCCTCTGAGTCAGAGACTAGGGGTGATTCCAGTTTCCAGTTTTCAAGACAGTTCCAGGCCCCCAGAATCCCTCAGCTTCCTGCTCACTCAAGAAGATGTCATTACCTCCGGTGAGAGACACTCTCATTACATACTCAGCCTCCGTCTCAGACGGAAGCCTGCTGTACTGTTTTCTGATTTTTGCCAATTCCAGAGAAGTGTAGGGCTTTTCTTTAAGCTCCACATTTCTCTGCCTGGCACCCTCTCTCTGAGAATAAGTAGTCATCTTGACTGGACACACTTGTTTATGCTCGACTCCCTCCAGTTCCTTCTCCTACTCTCCTTCCTATCCCAAACTGTCTCAAGAAGACCCCATACGGTGCTTCACACACGAGTACAGATGTTCAATCTGCACAACCATGGTGTCCTCTGTCTGTTTACCAGCTTGAGAGGACTGAGAGAGTGGCTGAGTGATGGCCTGCTGATCGCCTACAAATGCATCTGCCTCCTCACGAGGGGAAGCATCTTTTTGCTTTAGCTGCTCTAGTAGTGTTTCGACCTCTTGTCGCAGGGTTTGATTTTCTTGCTGAGTCTCATCAAGCATTCGTTGTAAATTTATATTCTCCTGCTGGCAACATGGTATAATTTCTTTTAGCTTCTGATGTTCCTTTTCTAACTTCTTATACCTTTGATTTTCAGCTTGTAACAGTCCATTTTCATCTTACAGTTTCCTAATTTCATTTTGCAGATCATCAATTTCCTTTTTTACTCTTCTCATACTTTCTTCTTAACTCCTCACATTCTTTTACTACTTTCTTATATCTTTTCATACCTGCCTGCCGCATTCCT
>NW_008610444.1:0-10648 GCF_000691845.1 Merops nubicus | reverse complement strand
GCTGAAATTTCTCAAATTCTTGCTGGGGTGCTTTCCCTTTAAGCCTTAGCTCAAATTCTTTTTGGGACACTTTTCCTTTAAGTTCCTGCAGGGACACTTTCTCTTTAAGCTTTTGCTGTAACTCCTTTTTTGACACTTTGTTTTCAAATTCCTCCAGTATCATCTCCATCTTTTCCTGCATGTTCTCATACACAGAAGCCAGTATATTGGACATAACCTCTGCATTGGCAGAATCCCCAGTGTTAGTAGTATCCTTGAACCTCAGCGATTTCTACACAAGCAGCATCTTGTGCCTCGGTTCCCTCAGTACAGCTACTCATTTTGGTACTGGTTTTGTTTGTTGTTTTTGATTAATTAGTTTTTTAAAAAAAAATAATTAATTGAAAGCATGGTCTGGGATTCCGAGAAACCCTCGTATCCCACTTCTGACACCAACAACTGTCGTGGAAGTATCCTGAGTGCCAGTAATCTTTGATACCGGTCCGTAAGAGGAGAAAAAGATAAAGCATTTGGAAAGGCTGAAGGCAAATGACTTGATAAAGATATAGTTCTTTTATGCCTAGAACAGACTTGTAGTAGCCACTACAAACTCCTTTGTGTGTAGTCCATATATACTAGATTTTTTAAAAACCTTTAGTTAATATTACCTTCACTTCTTTTCCTTCTCAACTTATCCTTTCCTCACACTACAAATTTTGGTATACAACAATATCACTTCTGTCTTAACAAGGGATCTCTATTTCCCCACGTATTCAAAAGTTGTTCTCTACACTGGTTGTGTATTTCAGACCTTTTGTGACTATAAATCAAGATTGTGCTCAGCGTTTTACATGTCTCACTGACAAAGGATGATTGAGAATTCAGAGGGTGTTCTGACCTATGCAAGATATTGTGCTTACTTTGGCATAATGTTTTACTGGAGTTTAAAAAAAAGTAACAGAAATTAACCCAACGCAGAGCTTTGGTATATATACTGATGATGAATCAGTGGATCTAGTTGCTACTCTGTGATTTTTAACAGAGACAGTGAACTTGATTCACCACAGGGTGCATGGATGTAGAAGCATAGAGAGGCCCAGAAATACTGATGAATATTTGCTGGAATAATATGTCTTGTAATATTATGATAAATCTATAGTCGTGTATACTTATAGAAGGAACTAAGATTATAGAAACAAATTTAGTATTTGCAGGTCATGGCTCTGCATGCTTGACTGGAATTTGCCATTTATTTTTTTTTCAATAAGGAAACAAAAATACACCTTCTATTGGTGCACAATAGATAAAGCAGTGTCTCTGGCATTACAGGTGAAGGCCTAGTGTTATGAGCATGAAATGTAGTTAGGAATTAATCTCCAAAAGTGAAGCTTATATCATCTTGTTAAACTAGCAGTGGTTTTTCTGGAGGTTGAGATTCCATTGTCACCCACAATACCTTCTTCTTCAAAAGTGCATTACTTAAAATGAGGACAGATATTCTAGAAGTTAAAGTTTCTCAGACTGCATCTGCTCAAACTCATACGAAGAAAGAAGCAATACAACAGATACATTTTTTTATGACTATCCTTTTTTGTCTCTGAGAAGAACTGCTGCTCTAGACTACTGCCAAGCAGGGTGAAAAATAAGGAAGAAAAGGAAAACTAAGGGCTCACTCAAATACCACTTCTACAGATGAAACATCAAAGTTCATAGCAGAGATCATTAACAGTTACGACGTGAGAAAAAATAGTAATCCTTCATGATACAAAACCTTATTGTTTCTTAGTTTGGATTGTTTATTTTTAGCTTTAGAGCATCAGAGAGAAAAGATCCAGAGGGAAAGCTAGAGGAGAGAACTCACAAAGTTTTTTTAGAATTCATGAGCTATTGTTCAACTTTGCTTCACATTTTATGAGCTTAAAATACAACCAAGAATCTCTATTATAAGAACAAAATCTCTTTATGTTGAAAGAGTAATCATAGGATATAGAAAACTTCTAGGAGTTTATTTTTTTCAAATTTCGGTGTTTCCAATTTACTAGTTCATTTTTATGGAACTTCCTAATAGGCTATAAAATCAACTAAATAATCATTCTTTAATACCAAATGGAAATTTAAATATATATTAGGTTTGTTCACTTTTTGCTTATTCTAGTGAATGTCAGAAATTGGTATATTTTACATTTACATATCACAAGATACTAGTTTAACATAAAAAGTGTAGGGGAAAATCCAAGCAAAGCTGTTTCAAAATACTGAAGACCAATTAAAAAACTATTGAGTACAGCTAGTGGTAGAACTAAAACAAATCCATTCACATCAAAAAAACCCCAAAGTTTTAAAAGTAGTTGTTTAAAGTCAAGTGTTTTGATGAAATGTTAAAAGATGTGACTTTTTTCCTTCTTTTTTAAGAACAATTTAAATACTTCATATAAGGCTATGCAAATGATAGCTGAGAATTATGTCTTGATGACATCGTGCATATAGTGGCAAACCTATGACATTAATCACAGACAATATGTTATCAGTACAAAGACTAAATAATGATTCTTCGTTGTGATCAAGACAGTTTTCCTCAATTCCTAGACTTGTGTCCTAAAAGCTGTTTCAAATACGTTTGTGAGAGTGATGCATAGAATATTAAGTTGGATAAAAACATAAAAAATCTTTGAAGGGTTGTGACAGTTTAAATTCTTGTATTGAACTCTGAGATGTAGAGGATGCCCACGGCAAATTGCTGGCAGTGGTGTGCTGCAGGGTAGCCTCTGTGAGGGGAGGAATGGAGCTGCCCTGTTTCCCAGCTGAGCCCATCAGCCAAGCTGGTGGTACCTCCAGGAAAACATTTTTGGAAGGGTAATACACTGGAGAAGCAGAGGAGAAGTGACGAAAAAAGAAAAAGTGAGAAACAACAGTGTGAACACCTGTGTCAGAGAAGAAGAAGGAGGAGGAGGAGGGGAAGGCGTTCCAGGTGTCGGAGCAGAGATTCACCTGCAGGCCATGGCAAGGACCACACTAGAGGAAATATCCACACTACAGCCTGTGGAGGATCCACAGATTTTTTCCTGAAGGACCACAACCTGTTGGAGAGGACTCACTCTGGAACAGTTCATGAAGAACTACAGCCAATGGAGAGGACCCACGTTGGAATAGGGGGAAGATGTGAGAAGGAAGGAGAGGCAGAGAGAAATTGTTATGGACAGATTGTAACACCCCATTCCCCACCCCATGCTCTGCTCAGGATGCGTGGACTGGGATGATTGATCAGGAGGTGAAGGAGTTGGGAATGAGGGACTGAAGGTGAACTTGGAGGAAAAAGGGGCAGGAAAGGTTTCATTTTCATTTTTTCTTTTGTTACTCACTGTCCAAATTTGGTTTAATTGACAAAAAATTAAATTAAATTTCTCCATGTCAAGCTTTTTTTTGCCTGTGATGTTAACTGAAAAGTAATCTCCCTGACTTTATTGTGACCCATGAGCTTTTTCCTAATTTTCTCACCCTGTCCTGTTGAGAAGAGGGAGTGACAGCAGCTGAGGGGACAGCGAGCTGTTGGCCAAGGCCAAGTCAGCACGTAAGAAATGCTGATATGTGACTATATAATCATTTTCACAAATATATACAGTTTATATAGTATATATGTTTAAAAGATGAAAATAAACACTATTTAAAGAACAGTTATAGTTGTTATAACTGAAAAGGATATTAATTACTGTTCAAGAAATTATGATTGACCTTTACCTTATGAAACAGCTCCACTTGCTACTTAATTCTATAACACTCCAGAAAGAAGTTATTCCAACAGTGAAAATGGGCTGAAAGTTTTGTTTGTTTTTTTTTTTTTTAATACTGCTACCTATGACTCAAAGACATAGGAATTTCTAACTGTGATTGGAGTAATACAGGCCATTAATGAAAGTTCCTTAGCTTATTCTCAGTTTCAAGCAGAGACTGGGGAGATGACAAAGGAAAGTTGAGATATGAAGGCTCATAAAGGTTGCTTTATTTACACCAAGACTTATTTACACAGTTTGAACTCTTGTTCTTATGTACCTTGCACAAATCACTGTTTTTCTCTATACCTCAGCTTCCCCACTTTATGAAATTATTTTGTGAAACCATTTGAAATATAGGGAGAGAAATGTCTGGCATGAATTTTACATGTGTCACAAAATTTTGTGTAATCTTTTATCATCAACATAATTAATCTTTTCATGCAACTAATTTAGATAATAACATGAATCCACATTTTCAGGGATTATAGCTTTTAATCTTCTGAGCTGGAAGAATTTTCATATCAATAATAAGAAAGACCAAAAAGTGGACTGTTTCCAGTCCCTTAAAATAGGAAGTCATAATTCAAATAAGTTTTAAAAGCAACATTAATACTAAAACAAGATTGTGTATGCAATTGAAGTACTGGAATGTGTTCAACAACTGAAGCAACACCATGAAATTTGGTAAGCAAAGTACTAGAAGATAAGCTAAATAAGAAGCTCAGTGAACCAGCTGTATGAAATAAAACTATAAATATGCTCATTATTTCAGTGTCATAGATCCAAAGTTTTTTGTTAAATAAAACTGTCTAGAAGGACCAGGAGTATTCTAGGGAGTTCAGACATTTGAATCATTTCTCCTAAGTCTTGTCCAGGGCAAACACATTGAAAGAGAGTGGGTGTATAAAATTCCATAGCCTCCTGTTATGAGTTATTATTGATATTTTTTAAAAATTCCTGGAAAAGCTCATCCATACACACTAGCATGTGGAATTACAATGGATTTATACAGAATATTCCAGTGGAAAGTACTCAGTTACAATTAAATGTTCTGTGTCGTTACCGACCCCTGATCCCTGGGATAGCTGCCACCCAACCTCTACCGTTGGGTACCATCACAGACACTGGCTTCAATGTGAAGGATGCTGCAATTGCTTATATATGACAAGCCACGCCCACAAGGCCCCTCGTGGGCAGTCTGAGCTTTCCGTTACATCGTGAGATCTTCCACACGCCGATCCCTGCCTAGGGCGGGCTCTGCTCACCACAACAGTTCTGTATTTCATATACATTTTCACTGACCTTCAGCCTTTGAAGATTGTATCTATTGAGGGAATTACAGAAGCATTCATGATATCTAGATTTTTCAATTATATTCAGCTATTTCTTTATCATGCTACATATACACATTTACATATAATCACATCCATGCTAAAACTCATTACATATTTTCAAAACATAAGGCATTGCAAAACCTTCAAAATAGTTAATAGTATTCTGTGATAGCATTTTGAGGCCAGAAAATACAGAAAATTGAATAAACCCTGAAGTGCATTTACAAGAAAAAATGTTGTGTTAGATACTATTAAGCACAGGAATCTGAGCAAAACTTTATTGTTTATTTTTCATATGGTAATATTTCTGAGATTACAGAATACATTTTCAGATTAAGTCCTTTACAAATCAGTCTGTAAGATTTCCATCAGCAGTGATTAGTAAGTGCACCTTAAACAAGACTGTAAAGTCTGAAAATATTCCCATTTCATGAGAAGACTGAACAGTGATCTGAAAATGTTACATGTATGTGACTCAGTTATATAAAAGTACAGTACTGAAAATGCGAATTACATACGTGGGCAATCACCTGTCAGCATCATGATCAAACAGAGGGAGATACGTCTTGGCTGCACACAGTAAAACAGACATCTATTTACTATACAGATGTTTTAAAGGTATAAAATATGTTGGCCCAATGTATCCTATTTGTGGTGTTGTGGTAAAAGAAAAGAGTCTTCTGCCAAGAATGGGCAACTTGGTGGCTTTTCAGTTAGAGAGGAAGATATTGGGGAATTTCAAGTAACCTATAAGTGACATTATAATTTAAACTCTTTTGTGTGATTAAAAACTAACTATACTGATATTTTGAACAGTCTTCAAGAGTTTTTTTTTAATACTCCTGGAAGATAACAAATTTGGAAGAAACTGAACCAGTGATGATAAGAGGTAACAAGTTGTCAACAAACAAACAAAACTTATAGTAATAATGTGATAAAGAACAAAGTATATTTGCAAGTTTATACATTTTCATGTTTCAGAAATGTTTTGATTCACAATTTATTACTTACAAAATTTTTTAAACATCTTATATTGCTGTAAGAAAAAGATCTTGAGCTACTTTTAGGTCCAGGAAAATTCTTGCTAAGAGATCTGAGCCATATCATAATGACAATGAGAACAAACTAAATTTGCCCAGAAGCAGACAAATTAAGTTATCTGTGTAAATAGTGTTAGAGATATTTCCTCTTGCTATATTTTTTCCCTGTAAGTTAAGTTTAGCTATAATGTAATTACTAGAAACAGTTACTTAGTTATAATTAACATGGAAAAATCCTGACGTTATTTAGAGTATTTTTATATTATGTTAAATCAGAAGAGATTTAATTAGACTACTATATTCATTTTTTTTGATGAATCTGTGATTTCTCTAAATTTAACACATGTAAATGATATTAATTTAATCATGCAGTAGGAAAACAAAAATGTGTTGTTACTGATTAAATGATTACTGCCATCTTGCAGACTCAGCATCAGGAAAAATTATGGGAACAATTACAGGAAAAGCAGTTGATTACAGTAAATGGGGGTGGGGTGAATCTTAAAGCAAGAGCTGGAAAAAGTAGCAAAGAAAATCTAGAAGCAATTTTACAACATTTTAGGATCATTTTGGTGTAAGAAAACCCACATACTTTTAAGAAGCACAGCTGACTGCAATAAAAACTAACTTTTCAAAATATTGGTTGATTGTAATAATGTAACCTTCAGGGACTAGTCATTGCACTATTCCTAGCATCAGTGAGTCTGAAAAGCCATCCTGATCTATAAGTATCTTTTCAGTTGACTAATTTTCTAAATATTTACTTTTTACAGTTGGAAAAAAAACAAATATTGCCTTTTTCATAACTTTTCATTGCATACAATCTTACAACAAAATCTTTTTTTAGGAATCATTTGGGTTTTTCTTCGTCAGAATGTGACTTTTAGATGAACAACATAGGAAATCACTAACATGAGCATTATACATCCATTAGAATTCTATTTTCAGAGAAATGAAGAGAGAGTTAGAGAGTTTACAAGGAAATAATGAGGGAAGAGTATTTAGTAAATAATAATAAAAGAAACATTTACTCTTTTACTTAAAATATAAATAGAAGTAAGCTGTATACAAGATATGAGACGTTTCAGGAAAGGCCTTGAAAAATATTTCATAGCTGATTTTTAAAGAAGAAAAAAAATTTATTTTGTATGAGGTTGGTTGATCTCAATTGCAAAATTTTTATGTGAAGAAACCAATTAGAAAGGAATAGGTCAAACAATTTCTTATTTAAGTTACATTTTGAAGAAATAAAAAAACCCCCATACTTCATATGCATTTATATTACATTACAAATTCAGCAAAACAATTAAGCTCATAATTAGTTATAGGCAAGTGGTTAAGTACTATCAACTTCAGGTTAGACATCCAAGAAGACTTTTAATGAGTGTTGGATTGTTAATCAGGATTGTTAAAACAGGATAAAATCATCATAGCTTTTGTGATTTTCTTATTTTTAGCTACATACATACCTGGCCTTATTCTGTATTTCAGTACTTCTCTTGTAGCCTTTGATGCATTTTTCTGCTCAACTAGCCTTTCACTTTGCAGATAGGAAATGAAACACAGAGAAGCTATTGATATGCCTACAGTGTTAGCTCAGTCAGTTCTGAGCTGGATACAGTCTGGCTGATGTAGGTAGAAAGTTAGTGCAGCATGCTCTACTGCCGCTGAAGAACACAGGATCCAAGACAGGCTTGTGTAAACTTGTCCAGAAAATACATTTTGTTTTAGGGATGTAATAATTCAGAAGATAAATTTTGTACACATATAAATGTATCGCTATATTGTATATGCACATATGTACATATACACAAAGCACATACATATCTACATATGCATATGTTTATATATTAAAACATTTCTATGTATATATATTTATATACCTATTCATGCTAAACTGAAGATGAGTTAAAAAAAAAATAGCGTAATGTTCCTGAGGCCAAAGAACAGACAAATCCGTTGATTTATTGAAGATTGGAGAGGTTAAAGTACATGATAACATCACATACATATTGAAGGACCAATACAGCAACACCCTGGGGCTTTTCTTCCTATAATAGCCCTTCCTTCTATAATAAAATGAATTGTAGATGGATTTTTTTAAGTCATAACTTATTTATGAGATAGCTTAAGTCTAATGCAAAACTGCTTAAGAAACCCAAATGTCTCATCTAAATTTCCAAATGAGTAGCAAGTATTATTAGAGCATTAGTCTTCCAAATGTAGATGTAACTGGAAAAAGAAAAGGCAACTGAAATCTCTGACAATTTACCTCTATCTTTTCTTTCTTTCTGAACAAGGAAACTGTCTGGTTTAAGCATGTAATTTCTTTCTTTGTTTCTCTGTGCCTCTGTTGTGAGCCATAGGAAGCCTCTGCAGAAATGAGCTCCTCAGCATTAACTAATTAATCTTAACAGCTGCCACATAAGGTAAATTGGTTTCATTATTGCCTGTTTTCCAGATGAGAAATAGACAGATTTATTTAAGGTAATGTGTTTAGGCAACAGCAAAAGAAAGGGAAGTACTCATAACTGTGTTCAAAGTTCAGACAGTCTCTTCAGTATCCTGATGTATTTTAGATGTCAGTGCAATTTCAGCATCCATAATGTGGAGTGATCTCAGTCTGGACTGAGCTATCATATCAGCAAAAGCAATGTTGTAGAGAAAGGGTATGAAAACTCAGGCAGTCTATGCTCCCATCTACACATATTACTCTCTTTTCAAACTGTGCTTCAAGGACAAACCCTAAAGGCACCATGCCCAGTCTGATTTCAGATGTCACTAGATACCATAAATTTCAACTGTTAGCCTTCTTATCTTTTCCCTTGTGCTTTATGGAAGACAATTTGTATTTCTTCTAAGTTGTCTTCTCACATGCTTTAGCTTCTTCTTTAGAGCAGTCTTAGGGCTGTGCTCACTTCTAGATTAACTTTGCAATAACGTTAACTTCTGAAAACATAAAAATTTGGTGATGTTGCCTGCACTGACGGTATGTCTCAGATTGACAGGATTGTCTTTGTGGCATACGCCATCCTTCAAAACACACAGCTGAGCCTGAGGCACAGTTCAGGGCTAACAAATAGGAGGTGCATGTCTTTCTATAGAAGTATGAGAAATTCTAGGAGGAAAACCTGGCTGAAGAGTAAGGTTCCAGGGAAATTTTTAGAGCTAAAGCAAAAGGTCACCATTCTTTCACACTGGAAGACCCAGGAGGCAAAGCAGCAGATTGCTGACATGAAGACAGATAGATAGTGCTGAAGAACACTTGAGAAGAATTATGAGTTTATAGGAAGAAAGTGATTTCTGAAAAACATCTTGTCCAACTGCCTGCTCAAGGCAGACCTAACTACAAATTTAGATCGGGCCTTCTCAAACCTTCATCCACATGAAGGCACTGTTTGGAGTGGAGTCTGTGTCCACAGCCTGTCTCACCCACAGTTTGTGAACTGGGACACTACTACCGGGTTAGTGGAAGGAATGGCAGCTTCTGGAGATGTAGCCAGTATGTCAGGACTTATGGAGGGGCAAACTTCAGTCTTGGAAAGTGCTGTAACAAGAGGAAAGCTTGTTTCATAGAGGTACAGTGAGCAGCTGGGTGAACAGTTTTTTCTTGTTAAGAGAGAGAAAGAAATAATTGCTTCTGCCACACCTTTTCTAGAACAGAGTCTTTATGAGTAAGAAGCAAATGGAACTAAAGAAAGAGCTGTTGGGTGTCTAGGATATAGTAGTTGGTATGGTTAAGCTGTAATTCAGAGTGTCATATATGAGTGGTAAAAGTGGTATTTGGAGTCAAGATGTGCAGCACTAACCAACTGTATCTCTTTTGCAATGGATTGAAAAATAGGCTTGGGGTGTATCAAAGGAACAGAAAAATGTGCTTCTGCTTTTAGTACTATTTAACTGGTAATACATCTTGCTATCTGTAAACAGTAACCCAACTGTTTTCTGTGGCAGAGAGAATGTGTAGACTGACAGGAATGATGAATTGAAAATGTATACAGAATTATGAAAAGGCTTTCAACATATTGACTTGTGCCTGCTTTTGACCAGGCATGTAGACCTCTAGATAAATTACTGAGGATCAGAGTGACTCCAGCCAAACTCAAAAGCTGCAGAATCACAGAATGGTTTGAATTGGAAAGGACCTTAAAGATCATCTAGTTCCAAACTCCCTGACCTGGTCAGGGGCACCTTCCACTAGATCAGGTTGCTCAAAGCCCCAAACAGCCTGGCCTTTAACATTTCCAGTAACACAGCTTCCACAATTTCTCTGTGCAACCTGTTCTAGCACCTCACCACCCTTATAGTGGAGAACTTCTTTCTTACATCTAATCTAAATCTACCCTTTTTAAGTTTAAAGTCATTACCCCTTGTCTTATCACTACATATTCTTCTAAAAAGTCTTTCTCCAGCTTTCTTTTAGGCCTCCTTTTAAGAACTGAAAGGCTACTATATGGTCTTGTCCTGGGTTTGGGTAGAATAGAATTAATTTTCACTAGAAGCTGCAAGGACATGGCGGGGGGGG
>NW_008610443.1:3971-23686 GCF_000691845.1 Merops nubicus | reverse complement strand
GGATTATTTCAAAGGTGGGGCAAGAGCATCTCTTGGTCTCCCATAATGACCTGGCAGATCCAAACAAGTGGTGCCAAGAAACAGCTCAATGATTACGTCGCTCCATTTCAAAACAAGTAGTTTTGAAACTCTGTGAGAAGGTAACTTCTTTTTCTCTGTGGTTTCCTCTAGCCCTGATTAAGATTTTGGATAAGTCTTCAAGAATCTGTGTGGAAGTTCTGTACTGAGAGAGCCAAAACATCACCTCACAGAGGGATGGGAATATTCACACTGGCACCCCCTGAGATGTTCTGTCCGTGTAGTCTGTGCAGAAACACACAAGCCCTCTGTTAAATCAGGCAGCAGAAGGTGACTCATCACTCAACAGCCACTGAACTTTGAGAGAAAGGTCAGTTTGTAATGAGGAACAAGAACGACAAGCAGATTTGGGTATAAAATAGCCAAGAAACCTACTGTCTTCTCAATCACAATTATTACAGCGTTCAATAGTGCATGCAGGCTGAGGAGGAACTTGGAAGCAACCCTCAAACCATACAGAAGGGTGGCAAGAAAGAAGCACACACAGTTTCATTAAGTCCTTAATGGTAGCTCCAAGGTGTCATCTTAAGACAAAGGAGGAAGCAGAGTAACAAGACAAACAGAGCAGAAAGAAATGCTCATTGCCATGGCACCAAGTTGCATATCTTGTAGGAGAGCTTTGCAGGGGGAATGCCACGACTACAAACCTGTGCTCTCAAAGCAACCAGAGACCTGCTTTTTTCTTGTTTGGACAGGTTGAGGAAGACAAGAGTCCCAGAAGGGGCTATGCAGACCTTTTTTGGAAGCAACCCTCAAACCATACAGAAGGGTGGCAAGAAAGAAGCACACACAGTTTCATTAAGTCCTTAATGGTAGCTCCAAGGTGTCATCTTAAGACAAAGGAGGAAGCAGAGTAACAAGACAAACAGAGCAGAAAGAAATGCTCATTGCCATGGCACCAAGTTGCATATCTTGTAGGAGAGCTTTGCACGGGGAATGCCACGACTACAAACCTGTGCCCTCAAAGCAACCAGAGACCTGTTTTTTTCTTGTTGTTTGGACAGGTTGAGGAAGATGAGATGAGTCCCAGAAGGGGCTATGTAGACCTTTTCCACATAAGCTACTAGGACAGATAGGTGCACTTGTGCTCCCTGTGGCAGGCAGGCTTTGGATGAAGTAGATGGTTCTAGAAGACAACTGTCTTTGCCCTTCATCCCAATACAGCAGCATTCCACCCCAAGCCCCTACACTGCTCTCAGCCAGCAGCTTAGTCCCAACCTAGATCACCCTCTTATGTTCCCAGTCCTCAAGAAAGCACCAACCACATCCCTCAGGGCCACAAGCGAGACAATGAAGGTAGGAGCAGAGCCACCCAGACCTCACACCCCACATGCCCTCAGAAAACCTCCTTGATACCAGGCATTAACTCCTGCCCTCCTGCAACTCCACCCAGCCTTCAGAAAAGGTCTTTGACTAGAGATGGAAGTACTTGCTTCCAGTTTCATCCTTTCACTCCTAGAAATTGGCTGCATAAAATGCTTTCAGAGAAGGCAAGCGAGGCAGTGCCAAAGGAAGTGCTGTCAATAGCAATGCTGGGGCTACTGCAGCTGACATCTGGCAGACATTAGCTTCCCCTTCCCAGATGTTAACCTAAGATTCAGCCCTCTAGAACAAGAAAGATGAGCCTCGTGAGAGCTGCAAGCATCTCCAGGCTCAAATAACTGGTGCATTATATCCTTCTGCTCCCACCATTTGCAAGTCCTGAATACTCCAAGCATTGCACCTTCTCAAGGGCAAGAAGCCCCAGGCCTGTAGACTAACCTGAAAAAGCTGGTCTTGAGCTGAATCCTCAAGATGACCTCTCCCTAACAACCCCCCCACATGCCAGTTCTCCAAAACCAGCAAAGAAGCTGGGACTTCAGTGCACCTCAAGTCTGGTTGTACCATAATTTGGCCTTTTATCAGTACAGCATCTTGCAGCTTGGCCACCTTTGTTGAGGCGAAGGATACCAATTCCCAAACACCACAACAATCTTCATCTTAAGAAAAATCTTAAAGAGAGCACTCTGCACTAAAAGATGCATTTATCAGAGCCATCCAACATTTGCCTGATGCTCTTGGCAGGATGTTTCCAAAGGCATCTGACACCTACACATGATCTCCGCTCGAGAAGACAACAAGCCAATACACCTGCCAGCCTGTATTACAGGAAAACATCATGAGAGAACTTGAAAAACAAGGAGCCACCCAGAATAGTCACTGATGACAATGTCAAGATGATTATTTACTGCTTTGAATATCTAGAACATCTACAGGATTTAAAAATGCAGAGTCTGCTTCCAGTACAAGATTACACCATCACCACGCGAGGCTGGTGGCTGCATCTTGCTCCTTAATAAGCTACATAGGTTTTGTATCATCTGTTTCAAGTTCTCAGCTAACCCTGAGAAGCAGCTTTCCCTCCCATAAGGTGCCACTATGCACAAAGAAGTTAAACAATACTTGCCACTCTCTTCAAAGAAGTATCCATTTCTTGACATCGCTGCTGGTGGAGACTCTAAAAGAACAAGAAATAAAACAGAAACCATAAGAATCATGGAGAGGTTGAATGTCTTCACCTTACTGCTGAACTCACTGTAATCCTGGATTACAGCAGAAAGTCAGTCCCAAAACACTTCAGGCATTGGGTTTTCCTGAACATGGCAACTTTCATCTTTTGTTTATCGACCTCAGCATTTACCAGAATATTCTGTCCAGTCACAGTCACTGCTTGAAAAAAAAAAGTTAAGCAGCCTCAGATATCCTGGGCTGTGACCACAAAACAGCAAGACTGAGGATCAGGACAAGCCTGCTCATCTCAGTGACCTATCAGGGCTGAACAAGTGCATCCAAAACCAACACAAGCTAAGCACCTGTGAGGCTTTATGAAAACCACAAGCCATAATGAAGTCCAGGTTGTCTCTCAGGCTCAAATACAGAGTGATAGTTTGTTTTAGAAGAAAACAGCTCTATTCAGATGAGAACGGGAATTCACATCCTATTCTGCTGCTCCTAATCATTAGGATATCCCCAAACAGTGCTTGGCACTGGTAGATAAGCACCAGCATGCTGTGGCCTGCTTCCTGAGCTGGGGTCCTGCAGCAAACACCATCTGCACCAACAGGGTCTCAGGAGGAAGCCACAAATGGGAAGTGACACTGACCACAAGCAAACCCACAACCAGCAGCAACACCAGGACCGAATCCCCACGATTCCTCATGGAACGTACTTTGTTAATGAGTCAGTTCTGCAATTAAGTGCTGGCAAACTGGGGCTTTAGCACGACAAGAGGTGTTCAAACAGCACAGGAGCACCTGCTTTCAGGTGTGATCCAGGGCTGGTACCCAAACCCAGCCTGTCTGGTTTCAACACAAGCAGAATTGGACAGTTCAGACGGCGTGGGCTGGAAGCACCAGCTTCTCCACACAGGTGCATGCCCCATTCTACAGGAAGCTCACAGAGCTCTATCTCCAACCTTGAGCAAGAGTCACCCAAGCAACCCCTGTAGGAAGCTGGCTACTAGGTGCTGCCTCTTTATCTGCCTCTTCCCAGCCAAAATGCAATCAGAAAGGGGAACAGATTCTCTCTGTCTTTCCCCACTTCATTAGGTTAATCAAACATTACCTACGCAAGCCTGGGATGAATTTGGGCCAACAAGGAAAGAGGTTTTGCCTGCTTTATTGTTCTACAGATTAGGCTTCCTGCTTTTACGTTTGAGGTATGAGACTGCTTCCCAAAGACCCTTTCTCTACCCCATAACTGTTGGCTTACAGGTTACGTGCTTCCCCTCCCCTCCTTTTACAGTGTTCCTCATCTCCAAGCCTCATAATTCATCCCGTATCCGCCAGACGGATACAAGTCACGCCGCTGACGGCAGCGCCTTCCAGCCCTAACCCTTCTCACAGCCCAACTCAGACCTTACAGTGCAGACAGCAATTGGTTCCACAGGTTCCTGGAGGGCCACCCTGATGACCATCAAAAAAATTAACAAAATCAAAAAACACCCCACAAACCCCAGGGCAGTTCAAGTGTCTGGTCCAAAAGAGAAACACAGTGTTCCAAGTTCATCCCAGAACAATGGGTTGGAGGAACAAAGGAACCGTGGCCAAGGGGCACCCATTACACGAGTCAATTGTTTCCCTCCACCTGGAAGGGAAGGAGAAGATCCATCCAGACTGATTAGCATGCTAATGATCAAAGGAAAGTTGTTTAAAGAGGCTCTCATTGTGCAATGATTGCGTTTACGTATTTCAGGGGAGCAAACAGACGCCTGGGCAGATGGATTACCCAAGGACCTGACATTCCCACCAGGATGGTCTATCCATTTCTCCTTTCTATTATGGCTTCTGAGGGAGCCTGAAGCAACAGGTTCACCCTTCACTAGGCAAAATGAGACACTGTTTCCTTTTTCTTTAACAGAACACACCTATTTGATGATCTTTAAGGTCCCTTCCAACCCAAACCTTTCTATGATTTCTATGGGTTGACAGTGCCCAAGGAGCAGGAATTCAGAGTTGGTTGGTTTCTTCATTAGGAATAACATTGCACCTTTATGGGAACCTCTGGTTTGGTTGGACTTGGCATGAAAAGGGCAAGGCTGGGGTATTGCAGCAGGCAGTGCCATCTCATTAGGTGGCACTCGTTCCTCTGAGTCACTAACGAGCGATAGTCCCCTAGGCAACAGACTCAGGCAATTATGGTGGAGGTGCTGTTTTTTCAGATGAGTCATAAAACAGAGGTCTTAACCTTGTAATTAAAGATGCAATGGCACGTTTGGGGGAAAAAAAAAAGCACCAGGCGTTCACCCTACTACGTCCTGGCTGAAGTCCAGCCCTGGTAATTTGTCTTCTCCCTACGTAATGCTGTCCCAGGGCACCAAGGGGATTCAGACTTCAAAAGAGCCCCTGTGGAGCCTTTTGAAGAGTTGTCACAACCCCCACGGAAGGGGCTACGTACATGAACATCAGGAACATGCCCAGGAGGGAAAAGGTGATAGGGTGTTTACACAAGTCCAGACGCACTCACGGGACTGGCTTAAAGGTCAAGGCATTAGCAGAAGTGGAGGTAGGAAGGGTGAACTTGGGGCTACATCATTTCAGCCCTGAGAGTTCACAGAAAGTGGCATTCACCCGGATTTTTAACTGAGCAGAACAAAAAGAAACAGATCTGGGGGAAGGGCAATTAATATTTTTTCTCCCTTATGTATCAGCCCCTTTCTCCTCTTATCTTCTCCATCAGTTTAGCACCAGCAAACACAGTTTATGTTGGTGAGATGCTAGTTAAGGACAAGGCCAGCTAGTCTTTGGTGGGATGCTAGCTAAGGACAAGGCCAGCTAGACTGTGCTTAAGCACATGCTCAGTAGCAGTCAAACCTATCAGCAGGCTCCACATGCTTCTCCTTCTACAAGGCTTATGGGATTTTCATTCCCAAGGCCTCAGCTCCTTAGTCGTGTGCTGCTGAAGACAGAAGCAACGGCTCCGAGCTGTGCAGAACTGACAGGGAAGCAGAGTCCACCCCCCTGCAGGTCCTCTCCCCATCTCACCTCCACACTTGAAATTAAAAGAGCTCAATCAAGGGGCAGTTATAAAACGCTGCAGTGATCGATGCACGTGTTGGTTGAGGGAAGCCTGGGCAGGAATCTGAGTCTCTACATTTGAGATTAACACTAAAATGCTCCAGGTTTTACCTGAAGTTGCAGAAGTGTCTCCATGAAGTACAAATCAACCCCTGCAGAAGCCTTTGCAGGCTGCAGGAAGAGACCTACAGCCTGGGGAGTATTTTATCACCACAGTATAAGAGTTCCCCTTCTCTGCACCAGCACACCTCTCCCCCCTCAACCCAAACCCATGCTGCTAGCTCCTTTCCTCCAGCTTTTCTTTCAGAGACTTCAATTAGAAAAGAAACATCCAAGCAAAGCAATTTCAGCCCAACATAAGGTCAGGCTTTAGAGAAAGCTGGAAAGCATCACCCCAAGGAGCTAAGCTACACAACAAAGTGATTCAATCTTGTGCCTCTAGTAGCTCTCACCAGGACATCCATATCCTCACTCTCCAGACTCTGCTTTCCCATCCAACACCTACAAGGACAGACTCTCCACTTGCTCTCCCTATCCAAAAGCAGAACAAGATACCATCTCTCATTATCTGCCCAAAAGCAGGTGGTATAGCTTTTCTGACAATTTAAGCAGTGCTCTTCATTTTTGAGAGTTAATTCACTCCAGCAAATAAGTTTCTACAGCCACTGCACCTCATTCCCTACAGGGATGTCTATTAGATGAGACTGAATTGGACTGGCAGTCTAAGTGTCACCACTTAGTTGCTTTTTCAAAGTTTCTCACCCCTTTATGAGCACTGAATTCAAAAGGTAGAAGAAGAGCTGGAGCACTGAAGTGCTGCAAAATGAAAAACAAAGCTCTAGACTCAGGGATACAGCTGAAGATTTCAGAAGTAAGGCACTTGGAGTTGAAGCAGCTGCTGGGACTCCAAGAGCCACCAAGGAGGAGGTACATGAAGTTTATTCCTTAAGTGGTAGGACAGTCAAGTTTGCTGTAGTTTTAGGGGCTTGATCTTAGGACTAGGACAAATCAGATGATCCACAGTGGGATGTATCAGACAAGGAGTGGGGAATACTTCCTGATTTTTTACATTCTTCCCATATTTACATTTAACAACAAAACCAGACAAAACCTTACCATGCATCCTCCATTATTAAATTCCTGTGGGAAACGTGTCTCGGATCTAATAACCCATTTAAACTCTCTTCTTTTAAGGTTTGTAATAAGTTCACTTGAGCCTTGTAATATTAGTGGATTGCAAATAAAAACACATTCTCTGGATACTTCAGTAACTCAATTACAGTGTTCTGCTGCTGGCATCTTCCAAGTAAACAGCCTTCTGCAGCACAAGCCTGGTACTGAAGCAAAACACAGCTCTCTGACAAGCTTTCTACATGTTGTACTACAGACTTCAGCTTTTATGACTCCCCTCCAGCAAATCTTTCCAGGTTCCAGTGTCTTGATGTTGAATTAGAGTTTATTTTGAGACACCACCACTCTGAAAGTCACTGGAAAGGGACTTCTCCGCTTACAGACCCTTGAATCCTGGCTGCTCTTGGATTGTCTCTGAACAGAGGCAGCCTGTACATCTGGAGCATTTAGTTAACCCCTAAGTATCAATCAGAAAACTTTGGGTACCATCATCTTTTACTCTGAGTGGTGTCCAATACCTCAGCTTCCCCCACCTGCTTCAACACTGCTTTGCTAGAGCTCTGAGGGCATTTCTGAAACTCAGCAGCACATGCAACACCTTGCCCTAAAATTGATAAAGCCAAGGGCTGGATGCCTCTGAGCAAGAAGTTGAGCTGAAAAAGCCTTTAGACTTTCCCACTTTCCTCCCTGAAGGAATTGCCAGTTCTCAGCATGAGAGGCTGAGCTGCCCAGTTATCTGGAGAGAAGTCTGCTTTCCAGAAGACACGTAGGGCTTTAGCTTTGAAGCCAGGTTTTGGCCATTTCAAGCTGACTTGGAGGAGCTTGTTAATTAGGGCTGAAGGTGTCCATTAGTACTATCATCAAGCTGGGCACCAGCTTTGCAGTTGGTTGCACTACCTCAAAACAGATCCAAAGCTCCACCAGACCTGGTGTTCTATGTTAAACCTTGAGTTCTCTTCTTATTCTCTGTTCTCTCCACCCCACCATGAGTTAACACCACAGAACAAGGGAGTCCACAGCTGCACAAGTGACCAGGGAGCTGCACACAGGTTCACACAGATTTGGGGCACAAAACCAAACAAAAAAAATTGGGGAGAGCCACAATTTGTGTGTTTCAGATACCTAATAACAATGCTGCTCCCTACCTCCACCCAAAACTCATCAGAAAAAAAGAGTCAGACTTAAGAGAAAAACCACACACAAGTAATAATACCCCAAAGGAAACCTGCAGGACAGAACTTTTTCTTGTTGTTGTTTTAATTATTTGGAGCATTGACTGAAAGGAGCTGGTAATTGAGAGTTAAAAAATCTGCATGCAGCAAGAGCTCAACAGGAAGAGGGTGAAGAAGCCTCAAACTCCTTTCATAACACAACTACATCACCATAGAACAGGAAAAAAGCTCAACAGGCAACAAATCTCATCACACTGATGAGCTGATCAGCTCAAATACGTCAATATTGCAGAATTCTCCTGCAGAGCATTGCTGATGCTCTTCAAAGATGAGATTTTGGCAGTTTTCAGGGAGGAACCAAGCAGCAAGGTCTCCTGGCAGAGAGGCATTTGCTGCTAATTATTTCAAACCATCCAAGACAGCAAGAATGAATGGACAGCAGCATGCAAATAGTGATTTTGCCTTAAAGTTACCACTTCTCATTCTTCTCTACCCCTTAAGCAGTTGATCTCTTCCCCCAGCCCTGCACATTTCAGCTGGAAAAGGCTGGTGAAAGCACAGCTCATACTGGTACAGAGATGAGAAGCATGCCCCTTGTTCTGGGCAACAACAATTGGCACCCAGGACAAGAGCCTGAAATTTTACTACTTTGTCTCTGCACCTAGAGAGGTGTGACAATAAAAAAAGAGAAAAAAACCTACAGGAGTCAGGGTTTCCAAACTAATCACTGTGATTCGAGGAAGTATAAGAGGAGTGAGACAAGTTTGTTCATACTTGGGCAGGAAAATGCCCTGTAAATGTCTTGTATGAGCATTGCTGCTGGTGGGAAGCCCTAATGTAGACCTCTCCCCAGACAGGAGCAGTTTGCATGAAGGCAGAGGAAAATATAACAGGAAAAATAAAGAAAAAGACCTGTTGCTAGTCATTAAATGGGAAATATCAGCACTGCTACATTCCAGGGAGTTCCTGATGTAATGGGAAGTAATTAAATGGGAAATATCAGCACTGCTACGTTCCAGGGAGTTCCTGCTGTAATGGGAAGTGTCCCTGCCCATAGCAGTGGGTTTGGAACAAGGTTCTCTTTAAGGTCCTTTCCAACCCAAGCCATGCTATGATTTATCTTGAAGGGATAAATGTCAAGATCAACTCAAGCCTCTTTCACTGCAGCTTTGCAGCCTGCAAGCACCATGTGTGGTGTCTCAGTGCAGACACATTTCATCCCCAGCAGAGGCTGAGGGGGATAAATTCTCCTTTCACCAGTCACACCTGAGCCCCATCCCTCCTCAGCTTATCCTTCATCCCTCTCAGTGGCTTAGCTGGGGGACAAGGACCAAGCACATCCCCACAGCAAGCTACCCAGCCCCACAAAGGACCAGCTAACCCTCCTCCTGATCACATCCACGTGCCCATCTCACACATAACTATCTTCCTAATCCTGCCTTCTACAACATTATTTGAAGAGTAGAGATCTAGCAATGCACCCATCACCACAGTGAAAGCCTAAGGGCAGAATCCCCTCTGCCTACATTCCCCTTCTGCACTGCTTCCCCACACCTCTCTCCTTAGCTTCTCCTCCTCCTCATGAAGCTGTCAAGCCTTTGAAAGACACTGAAGGATGAAGGACTCATCTCCAAGTGGCATGCCCAGAAGTTTAATGCAGCCAGCAGGCATTGGCAGCACTTGGTATTAGAGCAGGGATTTTTGTTGGGGACCTTTACCTAAATGGGTTGATTAAAACATCATCTGCATGCAAACGCCTACAAGAAATCAACTTTTGAGGTCTAAAAGACAGTCATGATGCAGGAAGACTTAAATCTACTCCAAACCACTTCCCCTGGGTAAGCTTTTAGAAGATAATAAAGTGCTGGCCAGAGCAGACATCGAGGAGGGTGCTTAGAGCAGCCCAATCCAATGGCAAATTGCTGCTTTAGCCAAGAGACTCAGACCTTCAGGGACACAAGCTTTGCCCTCCTTATGTTTAAACATGGCCAAGTCCTCTCACAGTCCTTACAGGAGAGGACATTAAAGAGTTATGTATGTTCAACATGCTCTTCTTGTCAAAGAATTGCATAGCTGTGTCACTTCTGTCTCTGCTAGAAGCATCCTTAGAGGATTTTCATCACTTTGCTTCTCACAAGGGTTTCACTTCCTCAAAACTCCCATTTTTAGGACCAAGAGGTCTGGATTACCACAATTAAACATCTCTAATAGCCCTGGAAAGGGTTCCTTTCCTCTGATTTTTTTTGGCAGATGTGACACCAGCCCTCTGGTATTTCCTAGGCTATTCCACTAGTCACTTGGACAAAGTTTTGCTTCATGGATCTATCTAAACAACATCCTCTACCAGTGTCACCACCC
Organism: Merops nubicus; assembly: GCF_000691845.1. Lineage (NCBI taxonomy): Eukaryota > Metazoa > Chordata > Aves > Coraciiformes > Meropidae > Merops > Merops nubicus. The sequence goes on along the minus strand of NW_008610443.1, from coordinate 13,392 downwards.
TGGCATGCCAGCCCTGATTCTGGGCAGAAAACACAACTTTACAGCTCCACAGCTCAGCAGACACTAAAATATCAAACCAGGGATTACAGGCAAGGATCTGGATCTTCTTCTGATGAAGCAAAATGGTCTGAGGAGGTCTTAAATCACTCCACGATCACTCTGGTAAATGAAACCCCAGAACTAATTTTCACAGTCACTGGCTATGAAAATAGAAAGCATCACACTGAAAGGATAAAGAGCAGGAAGCATCCTCCTGCCTGCTCGCTCCCAGGCAAACACACACCCACACACAGCTCAGGGATCAGACGTGTCTGCTCCCAAAGCCTTCTCCTCACTGCATGGAGCAATTCCCCTCTTCATCCCCTCCCCAGATTCCTCCAGAACACCCAGCACCATAAAGTCACCTCTGAAAAGACCACTGGCTGCAGCAGCGATGGCTACCAGGGACTTCCCCTCCCCAAAACCATCCCCATGAACACTAAAGGTTGGTGTCAGCCATGCTGGGCTTTACCATGAACACCAAGCTGTCCAGGTTGACTCATCACAAATTAGCCCACCCGAGCAATTAATATCCAAGGGTGCCTCCCAGAGGTGAGCCACAAGAAGCAGCCACCCCATGAAGCTGCTTTGCTAATGGGATCTCTTTTCCCCCTCCACTGGGTTCCTTGGCCAATGTGTTGTAGGTGAGCAGGACAAGCTCTGAAGCAAGGGAACACCACCACTTTGGGATTGGGCTGGTGCAGAGAGGATTTGGGCTTCTTTGCCCCCTTTTTTTTCCCCCCAGGGTGAAGGGGGTGATTTAATTTCATTTCATTTCTTTCCCCCTAAGAAAACGATTTAAAACTTGCAAGGATTTCTTGCCTAAGTGCTACAAGGAGAGGAGTGAAAGCAAATACCTCCAGAGATCCCACAAGCTGGCAAAGGCCCAAGGACAGACCCGTTGAGGTTTTTCAGTAGACTTTTTCTGAAACATTTAAATAATTTAGAAAGCATTAACTCTTGCTGCCAGCTTTTCAGACAGCCCTTGCACTCACAGGGCCCTATCAAAAGCCTCATAACTCTTAATCAAACAAAAAAAAGATGCTGCAATGGCCCCAAATCTTGGTCAGGGTTGAATGTGGATTCAGAAAGGTGCCTGAGATATTTTCCTTTGCTGAAGTGTTTTCTTTGTGCAGGCAGGTCTTCCAGAGGCCACCACCTGCCACTGATCTGCAGCAGCACTGTGTAAAACATGCCAAAATGGTTAAGAAATGGTCCATCAACACCTCACTTGCTTGGGGCTATTCAGAGGAAGGGAGCTGTTCCCTGCAGTGGTCCAGCTCTGCTAAATAATGTAAAAATTAAGCACCGACAAGAGATCAACTAATAGCTGGAAGACTTCTTTGAGGTTAGGTGGAAGAGATGCTCCAGCACCACCAGTTTCACGTTCTAGCATCCCCCTGGGTACCAGGATCATGTTTTGGAGCAGAGTGTGTTTCTAAGAAGTTTTTCCCCCTTTATCTCATTGCCACCACAAATGAAAACAGCTCCTAAAAGAGGCAGCAGTGGCTGGGCCAAGTTTTTGCAGCAAAGTTATTCCTGCACCCCTTGCCACCACTGCCCCCTCTCCTCAAAAAGCATCTGGATGGACCAGGAGACCACCTCTAATCCACACCAAACTAGAAGATCTGTCCAGACCAGCATCTATACTGAGAAACACAGCAGCAGAGCAATGAACCTAGCCACCTGATCAAACATTTTCAGTGGTTCCAAGCAAGAGACAGACAGATCAATGTCCCCCTGCCACTAAAAGGGAACACAGTCCAAAGGACACCCCCGTGGCGGCCCCCCAGCGGCCCTCCCCAGCCTCAAGCACCCCCCCCCAGAACCCAGGATTTCAAATCATGACAGGCTTGGCAGAATAACACAAACCACCCCAAACAATTTACACCTCTAGGAGCCACAAAACAGCAGCAGTGACAGCACCAGGGGCAGAGGGGCAGAGCCAGCAGCACCAGCACAGACTCCGCCATCCATCAGGAACCCAAAATAAAAATGCCCTCGTCGGTCTGGTGGTGAAAGAATTGCAGGGTGACAATTCCTGACAGAGTGTTATTCCTGAGAACATTGTCTGTGGTTCGTCTACATGGCTTCCATGGCTACAGCACCAGGGGTGATGCTTTGTAGCATTTTAGAGACAGATTTCATGCATGCATTTTGTTTTCCCCCTCAGCGCTGCACTTTCCCCACGTGAAACAGGCTGTAAAACCCCTCCCCAAGGGCTTTTAGGATGCTTTCACATAAATTAAGAGGCAACCCAGAGCAGGTAAGATCTCCTTGTGCTCACGCATACCTTGAAACTATATCCAAACCCTGAAAGGCAGCACTCTGGTTCATGTAAATGGAATTCAGAAGGTATTCTCCATCCTTAAACACCACAGCACACACAGACAGCCGGCGCAGGCAAGAGATAGCATCACTCAGCAGCAAAGCCCATCGAAAATACATCAAGTCCTGCCTTCCTTCAGGGAATTAAATCATTAAAGAGCTGGCAGAGCTGCTTTTCTAACATTTCCTGTCCAAAGGCATTGCTCAGCAACAGTGGTGCTTCGGCTGGGGGGGGGTTTCCTTTTAAGACCACAACTTACCTGCACTACTTCTTTCATAGAGATGCTGCTCAAAGAGCCTCCGCTCCCCTCCTGGCTGCTCCCCCCACCCTGGAGCCACCAACACTTGGTCCCCAACGCCACTTGCTCAGGTGGCAGAGGCAGCAATGGCTCGTGCTGCTTTCTCAGGAGCTCCAAGATGAATCCATCCAGAGCATCTTTTCTGCCTCACTTCCAATTGGCGAGCGGCGGATGGGTGGAGTGACGGCGTGACCCGTTAGCTCCCAGATGGGCACCTCCATCCAACCCAGCTCTCACTGCTCCTCACATGCCACCACAACCCCTGCCAAGGCTGGCCTTTGGCTTGGCTCCTCTAGCCCACCCGGATCCTGAAGCCTCCCCAAGCTATTTGGTAGCAAGGAGGGGGGAAAAGAAAAAAAAATAGCAATGTTAAAGGGACCCTGTGCTTCAGAGCTGGTGGGTTTGGCTGGATGCTGTTGGGAGAAAGCCCCTGTGCCTCCTTAAAAAGAAAAAAAAAAAAGCCAAGCTTTGTGGCAGCCAGGCTGAAGTGAAGTGAGAAGATACTGTACCTTCCCGACAGAAGTATGGGGAAAACAAGAGGATGTGAAGATGCAGGAAGAAAAAAAGAGGGAGGGGAAAAGACAAACCTGCCGCTGAGAGGTAGATAGAGCAAATTTCTTAAAGATATAGCTGCTGGGCTCCGTGAGCTCTGAGGGTTCCCCACCCTGCCCAGCTGAGCTGCAGGGGCAGCAGCCACGCGAGGGTTAACTCACGCCTCGGATGACGAGCCTGCATAAGGGAACCAGAAACGGGGTGAGAAGTCTGGGTTCTGACAGCAAGTTGCAGAAAATCCAGCCGAAGAGACCTCACCTCATCCGAGGAGGCTCCCACCCGAGCCTGCCTGCTGCCTAAAAAGCTTCGGAGGGAAGATGCCACATCCTCCTCCTCCTCCTCCTCCAGCCGCTGCGCTCTCCCGACAACTCAAGATCTTCATAACAATAAGCCGAGTCTGCCCCAGCTGGATATTTAAAGCCCAGAGGGATGGTCTATACAAGCCAAAACAAAGCCAAAAAAAACCCTAACTGCCTAAAGCAACATCGAGTCAGCTTTAGAAAAGGCAGAACCCTAAAAAAAAAAAATATCAATCAGGAATAAACAGCAAGTTATCCAACCACTGGCGAGAGCGCGTCGCTCCCCCAACTCCCCCAACGGTTGTGACTTGACTGACAATTTCCCAGGGATGGGATGGAGCAGGAGGCAGCGATGGTTGCCCGGCAGGGAGCAGGAGGAGGCAGAGCACGGCTCGGGGAGAGGCAGGGCTCCCAGCAGAGGGGTTCCCTCCCAGCCCCGCGGCCCCGTCCCGGGTCCCTGCTCCGGGCTCGGGTCCGCTGCTCGGACCCGCGTGCGGCGCGTGTGTCTCAACACCTCCCACGCCTCCCCCTCTGCCCAGCCAGCCTCCTCCAGGGTTTTGTTCTGCATGCCACCTGACGAGCTTTCCCAGGTACAGCGCCTCGTAGTCAGGCTGTTAATAAGATGGAAAGGAAGTCTACCCCCGTTCATCAAGTATTTGAGGGTGGAGGAGACCTTTGGAGGTCTCTAGCTCCTTGCTCTAGGCAAGACCACCTTAAGCAGGCTGCTCAGGTCCTCACCAAGCCCACTACCTTCCCTAAAAAAGTTTTACAGCAAGTCAAGACTCCTTCCCCTGCCATCAGCACAGAGCTCAGCTCCTAAACCAGCAGGATTAACTGAATTTCCCCTTACAGATTCTTCACAGTAAAGCAACATGTAAAATTTTGAGCCAAGTTGAGTCTTTTTAGCTACTCCCCTGTAGCAAGAAAAATCTGCAACAGTAGAACTTAATGCCTTGCCTTATAGCCACGCTTGACACCTTTAACAACAGTTTAAAGGACAGAGCTGACAGCCTCACAGCCCTACAGGTGAAGCGAGCTCGCTTAGCCTCCAGCAGGTATTTCAGGTTTCAGACACTGCCGGATTCATTTCAGCAAGTGAACAGCTTATGAAACAAAAGACTGGCCAAGATCAGTTTCTATTTTTATTTTTTTCCATGCTGAGGTTGTTTATCAGCTCTCCCTGACCAGCCTGCCCAGGCACGAGGGTGGCACAGGGACCAGAGCTGCTCCTCGCTGGAGAGGACAGCGGCCAAGCGAGCACCACCAGGAGAGCTCTGAGAGGAGAACTCTTCAATATAACCCCACCAACACGTCCACCAAGCCCTACTTCTGCCCACCCACCACCCTAAAGCCCTTCCAAATCTCAGTGGGCTTCTTTGCTACCCCCCCACACCACCCCTCCTCTCCAGTCCCCAACCCTGGTCACGCACCATCCACCGGCCTGCTCCACCTCTGCTCCACCAAACGTTGGGGCCACGGGGCCAAATCCTGCGAGGGGCCAGAGCTCGCCCCGAACTGGCCATAGGGCGAGCGGAGGAAGGTGAGCCGGGGGTAGCAAAAAGAAGCTGGCTCCATGAGGACAGAGAAGAGAGGAGAACCAGGTACGAAGCAAACCGCGTCTCCCTTCACCTCCTTCAGCGGGTACTGTTGGGACATGCAGTCTCAAAGCCTTCTTCCCCAAGAAGTTCCTTTTTTTTTTTGGAGAGGAATTAGTAGAAGGGGAAAAAAAAAAGGAGGAGAAAAGAAAATAAAAGCCCCTGGAGCAGCCCTGCTGCTGCTGTCACAGCCCAGCAGAGCACACTGGCAAGGCTGCGTCTCCAGCCTGTATTTAAACGCCCCTCTCCGAAAGCAGAGATGCAGCACAGGAAGAGACAAATTCCAGCTCTGCGTCGGGCTGATAAGCCAGGTTTATAATATTCAAGAAGTATTGGCATTACTACAATTCCTAACCCCCCCCCCCCTTTCCACCTCCAGTGAATATCTTGTGCGGTAGCTTGTTGTGCACAATAAGCAAAAAAAAAAGCAAAGCCCGATTCCAAAGCCATCAAAATGAGGCTGTTCCGGTGGGAGCAGCCAGCACGTGGAGTAAAACAAACACACGCGTGTGAAACCCTGGGGAGGCAATTAGGCTCGGAGCAGGGGGAAGAGATGTTTAACTCCTGGAGAAGGAGATGGCAGCAGATGAGAGGAAAAGCAGAATCGAGCTGATGCCCCCACGCTCTGCGCCCTGGGAGGTGGTTTGTGCCCCTCCTGGGGGTTGAGGTCCTGCAGCACCTGCCCCAACACTGAGTGGGAGGAAGGCTACCTCATCCTCAGACTGCTCCATCCTCCCTGCTGTCCCCTCATCTGCCCTCATGAGCAGGTAGCACCCAGCAGTAACTCTCTCCATCACCTTCACTGTTCAAAATCCACCTGCAGCATCTAGAGATAAAGGTTGCCTGGCTCCAACCACTGACCAGCTGATACCTTCTCTCCACCAGCTTCAATCTGAGTCCTTTCCCCACTGCCAGAGCCCACATTAGGACCAGTCTCAATCCATCCCACCCCAGTATGGCTACAGGGATACCCCTGGGGCAGCCACAAGCCTTTCTGTTGCCATTTGCATCAGGTCCCCTAAACCTCGAGAGCCTAAAAGCACCCATGGGGAAGAAAGTTCCTGCTCAACACAAGTATAAAATCAGAGTTACCTACCCCAGTAGCTTACATCAAGTTTTCATGCTTTGCTCCCCATCTCCTTGTGGTTTCTCAGCAGGGAATTTGAGGAATACAACTGGACTCTATTCTGTGCCCTACTCACATCACAGCTTCCACTGGTCCCTCAGAGCTTGCAGATGCTCCTTCAACAGCAGAGTTAGACTGAAACACTTCATACTGCCCTTATTTTCATTTTAAGTCAGAGTCAGGGCTGAATTTAGAAAGGGGGACTAGAAAATCCCATGGAGTTCCAAGTGACAGCTCAGCACTTTGATACCAGTGCCAGCACCGACAGATGCAGAAGCCTGCAGAGCTCTGCCCTGGGCCAGCACATCACCATGCTCTGCAGGAAGGCTTTACAGGGAGCTTATCCTAGAGCCTATTTAGAAAGTTATGAAAAAAAAAAAGGAGTTTTTCAGTTTCACCAGATCCCAGCACCAACTCCTGAAGGAGTTGCCCTGGCTGCAAGAAGGGCAGCTTGGATTTCACATATGCTGGGTATCTGCTGGTGTGCTCAGTGGTAATCTGCATATTCAGAGGGTGGATGAGAGTTTCATGATGTCAAGCCATTAAAGACTCCCAGAGAGATCCTACAGAGGGAAACAAGGTTCTTCTAGAAGTGGTTTTGCATTAGGAAGAGGCAACTCCAAGCCACCCAAACTACAGCCATAGGAAGCTTTTGGATAGCAACCACTGTGGTTTCCCAGAGACACCCCAACCACAGCACAGGACTAGAATCACTCACTGAAAAAACAACAAAACCAACAGATTTCCCCCTAGGTGACACGATTCAGCACCTTTGAGGCACAAAGTGCACGTGCAGAGCATCACTGCAGTTCTGTGAGGACAAAGGTTGAGGTTTTAGTCCTACACAGGCACAGGGCTAAGCTGGGTAACTCCAGACCAAAATCCAACTTTACAGCTCCCCTCTGCAAGAAACATCAAGCTCCTTACTGACAGAAGTCAGGAACTTCTTCAGACCATATAGAAAGCTTCTATTTCAGATTCTTTTGCTTGTCAACCCAAGACATCTTTTGTTTTCATATTGACTCAGCATAAAAATCAAGCTTGCTGTAACAACTGTTTACAGCCCTAGATGATTTACTACAGCTTTACTAGAAGGCTCTAGGAGCTCACACACAGATCTTCTGCCACCGAGGGACTCTGTTTAAAAGCCCAACTCGTATTTCTAGCTACGTTCATTTCAACAAGCTGAAGCATTCCAACTGCCAAGTAACACCACGAGCAGCAGAGAGGAACTTCCTCTGCGGGGCATAATTCTCACAGAGTGGCAACCGTATAAAAGCCACAGATCTTTCAAAACTGGAGGCTCTGGCTGAGCTGGATTAGCCAACACGTCTCCATCCTAGCAGGGAAAGGACAACGGGCTGCTCGCAGGGCTGGTGGCCACCACTGAGGTCTCAGTGTAGACAGGACTAAATCGTTTCATCACTGCTTCCCTTCCAGCCTCCAGAAATAAATAAACCCACCACAAAACCAACTCCAACAGCAAGCCAGGTGGGAAGGTTGAAATAGAGCTGGGTTTATCCAGCCCTGGGTCAAGCAGCTTGCCCTGTTTGAAGGGCAGTAATTCTGCCAAGGAGGGACAAGGCTATGGTCACACCTAGAGAAAACCCACAGAAGTTCTGCAAATATTGCACATTGCAACAGCTTGGGGAAAAAAAAAAACACCAAAAAACTATGTTCTGAGTAGATTGTTCACGTGCATGTTGCTGATGGACAGTCTGCCCACACCATCAAGTCTCAAAAAGTCCTGGAAATGAAAAAACAGCAGTGCAGGAGAAAGCTGAGGAAGAAGTGTGGCCAGCAGGTTGAAGGAGAGGATTTGAACCCCCTGCAGTGCTGGGGCAGCTCTAGAGTCCTCAGCACAGCAGAGCCAGGGACCTGCTGGAACTCTCTGCTCTTAGGACCAGGCTGAGAGAGTTGAGTTGGTCAGCCTGGAGAAGAGAAAGTTCCAGGGAGACCCCACTGCAGTATGTAAAATGGGACACCAGGAGGATGAGAAGGCACCTCACACATGGTACGTAGCAATAGGACAAGGGGTGATGGTTTTATACTAAAAAAAGGGAGATTTAGACTAGACAGAAGGAAAAAAACATGTTTTATATTGAGGGTGGTGAGCCCCTGTCCCAGGCTGCCCAGAGAGGTGGTCACTGCCCCATCCCTGGCACCATCCCAGGTGAGGTTGGCCGGGGCTCTGAGCACCCTGCTCTAGCTGGGGATGTCCCTGCTCCCTGCAGGTGGTTGGACTAGGTGTCTTTTCAAGCTCCCTTCCAACCCCAAGCATTCCATGATTCCAAGAAGAAAAAACCACAGTCCTGACACGACAAACAGCAGCCCAGAAGAAAGCTTTGAGGAAGAACATCAGAACCAAACCCAACTTTTACATTAAACTGCAAGAAGGGGAAAAAAAAATAAGGGCACAATCCTCCCTGAGAAAAGATCCTCGAGAGCAGTTTGAGGACCAGCCTCCCGGCTGCTCTGCAGGCAGCAAAGCTGTTGTGCCACCTACAGTTGCTTCAAGTCCAGAACAAAACTTTTCTACACCAATCCCAAGTCCCTGTCACTGGGTTGGGTGTCACACCAGCGCTGGAGCAGCCCTGCCGATGAAGGAAGTGCTTCCTTTGCTCAGGCTGGGGAGGGGGGGGAGTCACTTCAGAAAGTACTTTTTGGAGTTTGGGGTAAATCACAAAGCGTCTTTTAACATCTTTGCAGCCACCTTGTCCCCAGCCTTCTAGAAAAAGGCAGCGCTGGGGTTTCCACCCCCACGCACCCGAACGCTGCTTCAGCTGGAGCTGTAGAACTTCGCTTTAAGTTGGTTTTTGTTGTTATTGTGGTTTTTTACACCATGACCGACGTGCAGCGAGGCAACCGCATCCGCCGGGTCCTCCTCCCCTGCTTAGGTATAAAAACAAGTCCCAGGAAGGGGAAAATAAAACCCCGAGAATAACAAGCCCCAAACTTTCCACTGGTCCTTGATCCCTTGAACGCTTCTTCACGCCGCATCTTCGCTCCCTGGGCTGGGACATCCCCATGGAACCCAAGCCCTGGGGGGTGTCCCCACCTCCCCCGGAGCCAACAGACTCCTGAACCACAAAACTCTTGGAGCAACGATGCCAAGCGACGCTTTCCCAGATTTCCCCCCCCTTTTCCCAGCACTTTTCCAAGCAGGGGAAGCAGGATACACCC
>NW_008610443.1:0-3673 GCF_000691845.1 Merops nubicus | reverse complement strand
TCTTCGGCTTCGCCCGTCGAGCTCCGGAGGTGATGGTGGGAGGGCGTCGAGATCGATTGCCTTCGTTTTCCCCGCCAAAAAGTAGGCGGCTCGGCCAATAATAATAATAATCCTAATGAGAATTAAGGCTCGGGGCGTGCGGGAGGCGCGGGCTGGGAGGGGAAGGGACGGAGCGCAGGCAAAACCCCGCCCGGGTCCTAGCGCCCGCCGCCCTCAGCGCGGGGATTCGAAGTCAGCCCTTCCCCTTCACACACCTCCTCTGTTGAGGTCCATCACCCCAATTTAAAAATAAAATGAACAAAAAAAATCAATTTTTACTTTTCTAGGGACTCAAGAATAGCTATCGGGGGGATGCTGCCAATAAATCTCAGAGAGGAAAAAGGATCAAGCTGACAAATTTTGTTTCTCCCACCAAGAACGCAAGGCTGAGAGAGTTTGGGGCTGGGCAGCCTGGAGAAGGCTCCAAGGAGACCATATTGCAGCCTTTCAGTACTTAAAGGTGCCTCTCAGAAGGCTGGGGAGGGGCTTCTTGCATGGCGTGTAGTGATAGGACAAAGGGTAATGGGCTTAAACTAAAAGAGAGGAAATTTAGACTGAGTAGAAGGGTTATTTTTTCTGTGGTTTTCCTGGCCCAAGTTGCCCCATTCCTGGCACCATTCCAGGTGAGGTTGTCTGAGGCTCTGAGAAACTTGCTCTAGTTGCAGATGCCCCTGCTCAGTGCAGGGGACTTGGACTAGATGACCTTTCAACGTCCCTTCCAACCTCAAGCGTTTTGTGATGTACACACCACAGGGTCCCATCATCCAGATTGGTTTTCTCTGCTCCTTCAAAACTTCCTCTGAAATAACTTGGCACAGGCACATTTGAGTCAAATCAGCCAGCTGGGACTCCCAATAAACCCCTGGGGCAAAGACAAGGGATATACTTTGAATTTCTTTACACAACAAAGCACAACAGCAACAATTGTTTTTCAAGGCAGGTGCAGAGTGATGCTCCCCAGCCTGCAGCCTTGAAGAAAAACCAGGCACAACTCTTAATTCACTTTTTCTCTGATTTTTCCCCAGCTGCTGCTGCCTTCTTTGCTCACAACCTGAACAAGCCTCAGTGGTTCTTTTCCTCCCTGATCTTATCACACTCCCCAGGAGGAGACAGGTGCCAACACCAGGAGCACTGAACATGAAGCAGCTGAGGAAATGGTGACTAAAGCTTAAATTCCTCTGCTGAAATTCCATTATACTGTCATAAAGGCTCAACTTAGACTCTTCTGTTTCTTCATTTCCCAATCTCTCCTTCCTCCAGAAGGGTCTGAGTCGGTCCAGTTGCAACAAGCAATTTGGGAATATTTGGAAGTTACAGGTGAAATAGTTGGACAAAGTCTTAAAGATCTCTTCCTTTTGGATTGCTACAGCTCTTGGTGTCAAAGCAACCTAGCAAACCTTCCCCATCCTTTCCATCAGTAAACCACATCCAGGAAAAGCAGCACCTAGAAAACTATTTAACACCATTTCAGTCAGAGGTGGGAAACCCTCACCAAGCTTTGAAGACTGAAGCTACTGTAGAGATGCAACAGAGACTAGAGGAAGAAGCATTCATGGTTATTTAACACCTCGATTGCTTTCAAGGGATCCACTCTTCTTCCAGTTTCCAATGCTAAATACCATCTCCTTCAGCTCACAAGAGAAATCCATCCCCACACAAAAATCCTCATGGGAAGAAGAGTGAGAAGATCTAGTTTGAATCCAGTTATGTTGGTTTGGAAGATGAACGTATTTTCAAAGTAACAATTTGTGGGTTTGCTGAAGTTCTGCTTGTGCTGCAGAAGTGAACAGTTGTTTTAATGGCTTAAACAATACACATTTAATACAATGTTTCACCCCTTGCACAAGCTGAACGTGTGACCTCTGGTTACATCAGGTGATTGGGAGCCCAGTCTCTCAAGTGGTGCCCTTGTCACCTTCTCCTGGAAGAAGGCAACCAGGAAGGACATGACTATGGAAACACATGCAAGGACAACTTGCAGGGCTCTACCTCCTGCAAACCTTCTGCAGGGGGTTGTTGGATTCCTTTAAGACCTACAACCTGTAGGCAATGGCTGCCAGTGAAAAACTGGGCCCCATAATAATTTCCTTTTATACCACAAACTGAATTTCCATAGGATGATTAAGAATTATTAGAGCAGTAGCTGTCCCTTGCTAGAAATGTTAGCCCCACCATCAGTATAACTTTCTGGAAGGTATCAACTTAGCTGCTGTGATGCCAGGCACCAGAGGTGATATTAGATACCTTCTGTCTGGTGCTGTCTGGTCCATTCCAGTGTCTCCAGACCTGCTCTTTGCAAGCAATCCCCAGTGGCTCAGCTAAACAGAGTCACCCAGAGGGAGCTGGATCCTGTAAATAGGAGCTAGACCCTACCCTGAGCCCTCCAGCTTTTAAGGAGCTTCATCTGAGTATTCACCTCCAGCAGGTTACTCACTTTATGCACAAAGACAACCTCCCTTCAGGGCTGATGTTCATGATCCTCTCTTGCCAAGTTATTCAGAGACTTCAAGAGTTGGGAACCCAGAAAGCAACACTAGGTGGACCTGAGCATTGCAGAGAAACCCTTCTCCAAAACTAGTGCACGAGGTAGTTCTGGGATTCCCATGTCTGTGACATGGCCAAGACTTGAAATAAAAGCAAAGAAGCTGCTCATGGGATGAAAAAAAAAATTAAGTACTACCATACCTACAGGCAGAGTTGGTTTCTTCTGGTTTAAATCACACCCTGAACTCCTTAAATCAGCCCATATTTCTTGCCACTTCGAGTGCTACTCAAGGGATGCTTACTGGAGCCTGCTTCACAAGTGGAGCTCCAGTGGCAGTGCCACCTTTGTGCCACCAGCTGCAGAACTGCTTGCAGGACAGTGCAATAAATGTTGCAGCACAGCAGAGGGAGCACAGAGTCCTGGGGAACCCCCCACCCCAGGGGGAACCACCAGATAACAGCTCCCTTTTGGACTTCTTGTCATTGGGAAGGGTTTTAAGTGTTGATCCTACCACCGTTTCCATCAGTGCTCTTTGCTCTCACCCCTGGAGCTGGATCCCATAGGTCTCAACCCAGGACAAGTGTTTGAAGTTTCTCTGCAGAGCCCCAAGCTGGTTTGGGGTACCAGATTTGCTTTGAAGAGCCAAGGAAATTCTAATACTAAATACAAAGCCAACTAGAGAGCTTGCAACTCGAGCAGCCTGCAGATTGAGACACTGGGGTGAGTTTAGCAACTCCCACCTTTTGTTTTGGTGCCTGTCCTCCAGCCCCCAGCAAAGGCACACATAAATGTTCACCACAACTGCATCAGCCCCTGCAGAGGCAAAGGAGCACATCTCTAGTTATCCTTTAGGAGTCAAAACACTTCAGGTCACTTCCCCCTCTGAGAAACTAATTGAAATAAAAGAAGATGGCAGAAAGTGGCACAAAAACACTCCAAAAAGGCACAACTGTGTAATCAGGGGGCTTTAAGACACAGCAGCACAAGGAACAGACCCAGGAGCCTGATGCTTTAATGCAAAGACAACATTCTGCTTCACCTGACTCGTGTTCACAACTAAGAATGGGAATCCTAGAAGAGCTCAGGTTGGAAAAAACCTTTAGTATCATTAGAGTCCATCTCTTAACCCAGCATGGCCAAGTCCACCAC
>NW_008610442.1:0-6453 GCF_000691845.1 Merops nubicus | reverse complement strand
GCACTTGCTTGGGGTTGGTGATGCAAGGTATCTCTGATGCACAAGAGCACTTTTGTGTGAATTCTGGAAAAAATATGAATGACTCCCTTATTTTGCTCGCTACAACAAAAAGACCACACCAGTCTAGACCTGCAACCAATAACACACACAAAAATGAGAGCTGGCTGCTCAGAGGGACCCAGCGTGTTGAGGGGAGCACCAGCCCTGCCAGGGTGTGAGCCCGCTGATCCCTATGGCAGGGGAGGGATGCTTGTTTGGGGGAAGGATGTTTGAGGTTACTTTGATATAAACAAGAGAAGCTTTTATTGCCCAGACATTGTTCGCGTTGCTCTTTGCTGCCTCGGAATGTGTTTCCTCTGGAGGAATCGCTCAGCTCTTGCTAATTGAGACATCTTTTTATAATCACGGTCACAGTTGGGGGGATGGAGCAGGGGGGGGGAGGGTTGGTGTGGAGTCCCTCAGGCCTTGGGAAGGAGCTGCCCCTGGCATCCTGAAGGGGAGGGGTCCAGCTTGGAGGCAAGGACACCTTTCTTCCCTGCTGTCAGGCAGGTGATGTGTTTAGGACCTCAGCTTTTTCCTTTCCCTGGGAAATGAGGGGTGGGTGGGGAAAAAAATAATCTTCTCAGATGTCCCCAGTTTACCTTAATCCTTCCCCACAGGTGTGGGATGTGGAATCCAGCACGTGTGTGGAGTTGGAGCCCCTTGGCAAGGAGACCTGGTGGGGCAGAAGGGTGCTGTAATATTTTTGTGCTTTCCTTCCTCCAAGCAAAAAAAAAAAAAAGCCAGATCTGCTTGGACTTGTTCTTTCCATGAAGCTTTTTTGTTTACCAGTTGCTTTCTCTAAATTCAGGTGCCTCAAACAAAAGGTAGCCTGAGATGTGCCACCCATGGAGCTTCGGTTGTTGTGTTGGTGATAACCTTTTTTTTGGGGCACTGAACCACAGCAGGGTTGTAGATTTCTGATGGGAAGAGGGTTCCAAACTGGAGTCTGAAGGTGCTTTGCAAGCACAACGTATGTGAAGAGCAATACAATGCATTTCTTGCACTGGAAGGAGGAGGAAAACTTGGTCTTGTGTCTCCAGGCTGTGGGGCAGGAGAGCTGTGGGAGCTGGATCTCCCTTTGCCCAGCAGAAACCTGCTGGGGAGTGTGGAGAAGCCTGAGGGTGAGGTGCTGGCTGGGGTGGGCAGTGGTCAGGGGTGGGTTTCTCTGCAGGGTGCTGTGCTCTGGCAGGTTTGGTGACGGGGGCTGGAGATGCTGCAGCTGCTTCTCCTGCCTGCCAGCAACAGGGCTGTAAAAGCCATGGGGAAAATGATCCCAATGATCTCAACCCCACAGCTCGTGGACTTTGCCAGGACTCAGTTCAGAGCCACTGAGTTGGGGCTGCTTCTGCTGGCACAGGACCTTGGCACAACCAGGCTGTGACCTGGGGGAGGTGGGTTCACCCCTTCTGGGCTGGAAGAGGAGGGATGCCTTAAAACAGAGTGGGAAATTTGGTAGCCACAGGCAGTGGGCATCATGAAGAGCTTGAGGAGCAGCTAGAAATGAAGCTGCATATTACAGTAGTCTCTAAAGCAGCCTCAGGTGCCACCTCACCCACACTTGCCTGCTTTGGGGTTCAGTGTTACAGGGTGCAGAGCACAGAAGCTGGGGGATGTTGTGACCTGGGGCTGGGATCTGGCTCCTCAAGGAATGCTTCTGTCTGCAGCAAAGGAAAATTTGGAAACCTTGGGGCCCCCCCTGGTTCTTCTGCAGGCTGGGTTTGGGTGTGTGCCCCTCCTGTGCTTGGGTTTGAGCAGGGTTGGTGCAGCAGCATCGCTTCTCCTTGGTGATGGGTGTTTTTCAGTAGCAGCTGGCTCAGATCTAGACAGTTTTTGGACTCGAGCTCTCCTAGCTGGGGGTTCTGTAAAAGAAAAAACGATTGGAGTGCCTTAAATTTTCGGAGATCAAATGTTTTGGGCCACACCCGCTCCCCCTCTCCCCCTCCCTCTAGCTCTGGGAGCCCCAGACAATGGGGGGGGATAATGCCAGGAGCACAATGCAGCTCGCTGGGTTGTGTTTTTTTTTTTTTTTGTTGTTTGTTTGAACTTTGAACAGAGAAGCAAAGCCACAAAAGAGGGGGCAAGAAAAGCACAGTGCTTGGGCAGGCACCGAGGCCGGCCAGAAAGTTCTAACTGCACGACAAAGGGTGGCCTTGTTCAGAAGGGCTTATTTCATCAGAAAGATGTATTTAAAACAAAAAGGAAGGGCTGGCATCAAGTCCCCCTATGTTAGTCTAAACACTGCATGAAAACACTTTTATTACCTCCTATAAGTCCCTAATAAATACCATTCCCTTTTGATGAAAGCTCTTAACGCAGGATTAGGGTTTACAGTGTGCTGCCTTGTTAGTCCCTGGAGACAGAGCCAGTGTTCAGGGGGGCTTTGAGTTCTGCCCTGGATTCAGAGCTTGAAGGTTTTCCCCTTTTCTTCATTTTGGGTTCCCCCTCCAACCCTGTGGTAGCCTCTGAGTTGCAGGCAGTGGTTTTTTGGAGCTGCACCCCAGAGGAGAGCTGGGAGTGTGGCTGGGGAAGTGTTCTCACTTTTAGCTCCTCTCCAAGGGTGTCTTCTCCTGAGCAGAGCTGATGAGGTGTGAAGACCTTGGCCCCAGGGTCCTGCTGCACAAGATGACAACATTTTTCCTTCAGTTGGCACTTTCTGCCAAGCCACAGATGGTTTTTTTGAGGGCTGAAACCTAAGCCTTTCAATAAATGCTTGATCTCTGGGTGGTTGTGCAGCTTTCCTAAAGGGGGGGAAAAAAAAGGGCAGAATGGGCTTCTATCAGAAGCTAATATCTAGTCAGGCTCTTTTTAAAGCTTCTTCCTGTGGGGTTTTATCCTTCCCTTTTCACCCTGGGTCCATCTGTCTGGTAGGGCTGCAGCAAAACCTCTCATGGTCTCGTGGAGGAGGAAGCAAACAGCAATGGCTCTGTTCTAAGCCAAGCTCAGCTGAAGACAACCTTGAACCCTCTGGGGTTGGTCACAAGGGCTAAAATGCTTTGGCACAGTACTGCACAGGAGCTTTAGGCTGGCTTTGAAGTGCTGCTGTGGGCTGCTTGGATGTGTCCTGTGTTGGGTCAGATGGAAGCAGGATGCTTTGGACCTCAGTGTCTCACCCTCTCCAGTCTGGGATGGGCACTGCTGTCACTTGAGGTCACTTCAGCTTCTGCTGGTGGTCTTTTAAACTGCTCTTTCAAGCCAGCTTGTTTCAGGAGTGGCTTCTGCATACTGGAAGATTTTCCTAAGTTAGTCTGAGAACACATTTTTTAGTGTGTGAGCTCATGCTGGCAGCCAGAAGGTGCAGGGAAAGTCCCTCTAGGACTTGTAGGGTGAATGATGGTGGTGGTTCTTTGTCGGGTGGCATTCTCTTCTGCCCATCTTTGTTCTCTGCAGATAAGCTCGGTGCTAGGACTGGCTGATGTCCAGGTGGGCTGTCCTGCTGTTGGAGGGACAGGAATCTGCTCCAGCCTCTGGGACCTGGGGTGCCAGTGACACCAAGAGGCCACCAGACTCATTCCGTAGCTGGATGGCCAAAATCCTGTCTCTGATGCAATGAGTTTGGAAGTCAACTCTAGGAGTTAAAGCTGACAGGAGCTTCTCTATGCTTCCAAGCTGGAGAACGTGGCCCTTTGTCTGCTGGGGAGGGGTTGTGCACGAGCTCTAGCAGCTTTTCATGGCCACCTAGAGCTCTGCTATGGATTTGAATTCACCCATGTGGTCCCAGCATCTCCTCTGCAAGTTGGAGGTGAGGGAACCTGGTCGAGTGAGGTCCTGGTGAGAGCCTCACACCCCTCTGGGGTGATAGTGTGATGAGCAGGGCTCAGTTTGGGGGTGGGGAAGCATCTGGGCTGTGGTTGGTGCTGTGTGAGATGCCAGGCAGGCTGCAGTGGGGCACATGCACGAGTGCCCTGCTTGGCACTGCTCTGAGGAGACTTGCTCATCAGTGAGGGTGGCAAGAGTTGATGCCAGTCACTGGGGAAGTGGCTGGGACCTGTGGTGCTAAGCTGGAGCAGAAGCTCACCAGCCTAAGTGCTGTGGCTTTAGCTCCTCTTTTTGGGCTGTTTGTGTCTGCAGAAGATGCTCCACTGCAGTTAGGAAGACCTGCTCACCTCCAGCTGGCTGGCAGGTCTCTGTCCCTGTGGGTGGTGGGCAGGCTCTTAGCTGTGGAGGTGTCATCCTCTCTCTGCATGGTTTTATGGTGCAGGCTTGCATGGTTGCTCCTGTATCCGTGGCAGGGTGGTGGCATCCTGGTCCATCAGTGGTTGTTTGAGTCAGACATCCTTTTTTGGGAGATTGCCTCCTCTGCAGCTTATTGCTTCTGAGGCAGGAGGGTGTGGAGGTGGTGGAGCAGCTGGTCTGGGGAGGAGAAGGTGGCTGGTACCTGTGTGTGGGAGGGAGGAGGACGTGTCCTGCTCACAGGGCTTGGGCAGCTCCCTTGGCAAGGAGAAGCTGTGACCATGAAACCTCTTGTGTTTGTCCTAGTGGCATGTGTCAAGGCTTCCCAGGGGAGAGCCTGGGAGGGGAGGGCTTCCCAGCCCAGCAGAGGGGATGGGAAATAATGATCCCTTTTTATAGCTTCTTCAATTGTTCCTGAAAATCCTTTTTAAAAAGGAGGAAAGTTCCTTCCTTCCTTTCAGCTCCCGGTATCTTTAAGAATTCGCTCTATTGTGAGGCCAGGACAGAGACCCTTCTATGAGGGCTGCATAGGCCCTCTTCAGAGGGCCCCCTCCCCGTGCCTCCTCCCACCCCATCCCAACAAGCCCCCATTCTCCTCTGAAGAGGGTCCCTCTTGTCTAACGCCAAGTAACTCTTAAGGGTAGCATTTATCCTCGGGCACTCAGCTCACAAAGAGTGCCGGAGTGTCAAATAAACTCACTCCAGCCTGCAAAGAGAAGAGGAAGAAAATACAAAACCCCCTTTATTTCCACCCCTGCAGGGAAACAAATACAGACTTTGTGCTGGAGAGCAGCAGGGCCCTAACGAAGCAGGGGAGAGCGCTGATGTATCTCTAATAAAATCCTCTGTGCACACGCACGTGATGGTGTGGGAGTGATCCACTGATTTTTTTTTCCCCCCCATTCCCCAGGGCAGTGCTGGCTGCCTGATGTGCCCCTGGCTTCTCAGGCAGAGCTGGGCACCTCTGCCCCTCACACCCAGGCTCTGGTTTCTCTGTGTTGGGTCTTGAAGAGTGCAGGGAGGAGGATGATGATGCTGGTTCTGCCCTGGGCCCTCTGCTGAGGTGCACAGGCAGGGGGTGGGGAAGGGGTGGGTGTGTGTGTGTGGTGGTGCTCGGCCACATCAGCAGCCCCTAAGCTTGGAGAAGACCTTTGGAAGGGCTCAGCACAGCCCAGCTCTGCTGCAGGGGCTGATTTCATCAGGAAACTCTTGCTGGAAGGGAGTTGAGCTCCTGGCCCTGCTCTGCACCCTGGAGTCGTTGCCCCTTGGAGAGGCTCGTGCAGAGGAGATGCTGCCCTGCAGAGGAATCGTTGGCTCTGCTCTGTGGATGGATTTAAACTCTAATTCTACGTGTCAGAAACCAGTGTGACCAGTATTGGCTGAACAACTGGGAGAGGAACACCTAAGAAAGGAATTGGCTTGTAGCAGCCAGTGCTGCCTGTTTCCTGGGGCTGTGGCCAGAGCGTGGCTGGTACCTCTGCTCAGCAGCAGCCACCAAAATCCTGCCTGGTGATCCTTCATCTCTGCACAGTCCTGGCTTCCTCCTGCTGGGTTTGGGGGTGTCTTGCAGCTCTGCCACGTGGGACGTACTCGGATGCCCTCGGATGTTCCTCCAGCTGGCAGCAGACGTGGAGAACAAGGTGCAACTCTGGCTGTGCTGTGGTGGCCAAGGGTCACTGCTGTTCCCTCGTCCTGATTCTTGTTTCTCTGCAGGTTTTTGGTAGGTGGTTGTCACTGAGGAGGGCAGATGCTGTCAGCTGTGATAGCTGTTGGACTGTCCTCCTACCTAGAAGTGAGGAGACAAGAGTCTGACCACGTGCAGGCTTGGGACTTCTCCCCCTCCACCAAGCAAATGGTCCTGAGCCCAAGAGGATTTGTCTCTGGATGTTTTTTTCTCGACTGGGATCTCTGGAGTGAGAAGATCTCGGGGACTGGTGGGAGTTTTGGATGCTCCTTTCCATCTGTAGCTGGGAACATCGTGACCAGAAGGCTGCAGGCACCTGCTTCTCCCAAAATATGTTGGATTACTTCTTTTGGTGGTGTTCTGCTGGTGCTGTGGTTTTTTCTCATCTGGTGGAACTGGCTTCGTTATGTGAAATCTCCCAAATGATGTGGAAAAGCAGCAGTTACAGTCCCCTCTGCCTGGGCTACTGAGCATCGTGGCTCTGGAGGAGGAAGGAATCCATGTGCACGTGTAGGATAAATCCTGCTGGTCTTAGGTGAGTCAAGAGTATATGTACT
>NW_008610441.1:0-7519 GCF_000691845.1 Merops nubicus | reverse complement strand
TTTTTTTTTTTTTAAATAGCACTTATTTATAGTTTGTGGGGAAAACTGTTTCTCACTTCTCATTTTACTTGAAAAATTTATCAGTATTTGAAAGTAGAGAAAGCTTCAAGACACTTTTGGCCTAAGTGACCGGATAAACATGAGCTAGACCCAAGGGTGATTTTCAGAAATTTCCCTGAACCAAATGCTTTTATTTCCCATGTCAAGGACTTTAAAATACACCTGTGCCGTCCTTTGTTTCTGGCACCTTGGCAAGATCTAGCCAGCTTGATTTGAAATGTGAATCTGGTCGTGAGGTTGGAAAAGACCCTTCTATTTCATTAGCGCGTAAAGCAGATGATGCATTTTTTTTAATTAGGTAGAGATGTTTTATCTGTCTTGGAAGGGTCACTCCAGTTATGTCTGAGTATATGGATAGTGGGTGGAGGAGATTGGTTTGTATCTGTTTTCCTCTGTGTCCTACGTGATGTTTGCCCCTTCCCTAAAGGTGACACCTTTCATTTGGACCCGCTTTGCCGTATTGCAGAGTTTGAGATGTGGCTTATACAGCTCTGATAAATAATTGCATCTCAAGTAGCCCCTTTCTCAGCTGGTGTTTCTCAGAAAGAAGCTATCAAAAGAGAAACCAAGGCTGAACCTGCTCCCAGGACAGCAAAAAGGTGTTGCTGCTGAACACAGAAGCAATTTGATTATGTAGATTAAGCATGGCTCAATCTGTCATAATCACTGTAAAGAAGCCATTTAATTTTGTACCTGTTTGCATGAGTATTCATTACTGCTGATAAGCAAGTTAGCTGGGGAAAGTTTTCTCAAGCAGAAATGTTGAGGCTTTGATACCAGTGAGTAGATACAGATAAGAGCAGGAGAATACCATGCAAATTAGCTTAGGCAGAGCTTCATGTAATACTTTTTTTTTTTTTTTAGAGGGACAAAAAAGGAAGAACCCTTGAGAGCAGCAGTGCAGACTTTAACTAAATCATCTTGGCACAGCGAGTGGGTGGGTGGTGGTATGATGCAGAGGTCTCCTGGCACTTGGGATGAAGCCTCTCAGAGTGGTGGTGTGGCAGCAGGAGGAAAACATTTCTGCTTGATGCAGGAGAGCAGAAATGCATGGATGTGTGTTCTCACTTCATTGTGACTCTTCAAGACATTTTCATTTAGGGGAGTCTCAAAACAATCATCTGGCTGCGAGTGAGAGGAGCAGGCTCTGGGACTCCAGGCTCCGGGTTGCCCTTAGGCACTGTCATATGATGGAATTATCTTCATAATTAGTCCCTGTATCTCTGCACTTCTCTTTGTTAATCTAAGAGGATGGAAATACTCCCTTCAAATAAGTTTTTGGTGCATCTCTTCAGAAAACAAGTTTTTCTCCTGTTTATTTTTCCTCACCTCTGAACATGCAGCTTTGTTTCCTAATGATGTCTTACTTGAATTATTGAAATAGAAACCTATAATTGTACCACAATACGCTGGTCACTTAATAGGGCTGTAATCCTATTCACTGATGAAAAGTAGCCATCTTCTGTTTCCCAGTAGCTTAATAAATGGTACACAACGTACACGGGAGCTAGTCAGGGACTCTGATAATTTACAATCAGCAAATTGGCTCCCTTCACTGGAATTAATTTAGCCAGTACAAATTATTTTGGGAAGTGATTCATTGCCATCTTAAAGCACTAATTAATTTGGATGACTTATGAACATTAAAAATGAAACCTCCTTTGTCATTCCCAGATAACCAAATGCTTATTCAGTGTCATTCTTAAGTAACTTGTATTGACTGTAGCTACATCTCTTATAACTTGAAATGTGAATTTCAATTGGATTTGGGGTGAAAACAAGTGTAAGACTTCCTATTTTTTTTGTTCTGCTTTGCTGCTGAAATTTTAAAGTCTCAAAATTGGTTAGAATTTTGCCTTGGAACTTCAAGTCAGCATTCCTTTATTTTTGCAGCCTCCTCAACTAGTTGTTCAGATGTCAGTTAAGATATACGTAGGCAGTAATCTAAAGCTTCCAAGATCACTCCAAGCAGGCTTGGAGTGATCAGACCTGAGCTGTCCCTTGCCTGCTCTGGCACCAGCTGTGCACAGGTAGGAGTGTGAATAACTCCAGCTGCAGTGTTTTTGGGGAGGGTGCCTGCTGTTTTCTGACTCATCCTTTCTTTCCTAGACAAGGGCTGGCCAGTAGCATTCACATGCAGCATCTCCCAAGCCCCTGCTGTTGCTGGTTATTCTCCAGTGCAGTACCACCAGAGCTACTGCTTCATCCTGGAAAGTGGTCTTCACCTTCTCTCTCCACACTGAAACACACAGCAGTTTGTGGGAAGCTGAGAATGATGAATTTTGTTGGTTTGTTTTTAAAAAGGCAAGATGTGATTGTTAATTAGGCTTATTCTACTGGCTTTTCTTCCCCTCCCGAAAATCTCCAGATGTTCCTCCTTCCTCTGGAAGCTGGCTAAGCCCCATAACACGTATGCTGTGGAGCACTCTGTGTGAGCTGTGTGACAGCTTCCTGCTCCTCTCGACATCATGCCCTCTGCTCTGTGGCCATTGTCAGTGCTTTCAACAAGAAGTTTTTTTTATGACTCTTTTTGTTTTGCTGCTTCACACTGTTTTTTAGATAGTAGATGTATTTTATTTCTCTTCCATCCTACCTTTTTCATGTCTGTTGTTCCCTTAGATTTGAAAATCTCAAAATTTTCGTTAAAAACAAGTGGAATCCAGAATACCAAGAGACACATTGTATGTCATGCATGCTTGATTTTTTTCCAAAAAAAAGTGTATTATGTATACAAACACACACTCTATGTATTGTTTTATATGCTGCTTGAAAACTATTTTCATATGCAGATTTATTTCTGCCTTGCAGAGAAAAGATGTCACAAGTTCAGTATGTATGCTCCTTTGTGCTGAACATGCTCATATACTTTCACACCCATATCTCTTCACATGCTTACTTTGAGCTCTATTTTTCTGTGGCTAAGGAGAATTAATTAAAAAATACTCAAGTGACTAACATTATTTTACTCCCATGGAGTTCCAACTGCAGAGAACTTGAGGAAAAAAAAATCATACTCTATTATTAACAGTTCATGCATTATATTGAAATCTCAGTGTGTTGACAGCTTGGTCCATGTGAAAGACCATCTTGATAATGTGATTATGCAAATAACAGGCTTTGGGAGAAAGTGTTTAATTTTGAGTCTTCTGTAGAGGAAGGAAAAACATTGGTAAATGTTTTTTCCTTATTGCCTTCTCCTAGGATGGAGGACACTCTCTGAGCTCCCTACCAGCGGGGCGGTCGCTTGCTGCAGTTGGGCAGGGGTGAAGGGAGCCGGGTGATTCCCTGATAACCCCAACCTCTGCCTTTGGGGGGAGAGGGAAGTGCATTTCCCCCTTTATTTCAGTGTTTGAAGGCTCAAGGTGGCACCCGGGGGTAGCTGGTACCTCAGTGCTGTTTAACTCTTCCCTTTCTGGAGCCAGAGCAGCTGGCCCTGCCACTGCTTCGAAGAGAGGGGGTGAGGCTGTCGCTTTTGTTCAGTGCTGGAAGTTCAGGTCCCCTGTGGTACTGCAGCACTCTGTTATCATTCAAGCTTCTATTTTAAGAATAGCTTCTCCAAGAAATGTAGGCAGCTTGGGTTTTTCTTCTTTGTTAGTTTTAAGTTTACATTCGCAAACTCAATTTCTCTCTCCTTCTGCAAGGTGAGGCTATTTTTTTTTTTTTTTCCCCCTGCATAATCACAGAAAATTGCCAAGAGGTTGATGGGTTTTTTTTGAAGTGAAAGCAGATCAAAGTCGCACATGTTTCTTGAATGAAGACAGCATTTACTCTTTCAGACTTTTACAGCTGATATTTGCTTACCAGTGTGTCTCTTCTAATGCCAAAAGAAGTAGATGGTGTGCTGTAGGTAGGACTGAGGTCCTTACCAGAGTCACCTCTTGCCCAGAGCAAGTGAATGACATAGTGGTCGACATCACTCTGAGTGCTGTTGACATTACAGTTCCAGTAGCTGATCCCGATGGTGCAGCTGTAGAGATAATGGATTGCAGCTCGTTGTCAGTGTGAGCAGAGGTCCGAGCAGGCTCTTGTTGTTTCCTAGGCTTTAAAAAATAAGAGCATCCCAATGCAATCACAAATTGTATTGCTATGATACACATTGTGAACTGGGAATGCAAAGAAGTCTCTCTGCAGCTGTCATTAAGCTTGTAAGTGGATGTTTCTCTCCTGTTGGGACTCTGCTGCTTTAGTAACCATCAATTCTTTATGCAAGTATGAGTTTTATAACAGATGAACCCAAGTCAGGAATTCACCTGAAGCCTGGACTTTGTTCCTGACTCCATCCCCAACTCCCTGCTTATCCATAATGTTAGAAGGCTCAAGCTGAAGTGCAGCATGAGGTATTGAGGCCACTTTTATATGCTAACTCCTGAACAGCACAACATAGTAGAAAGTTATTTGTATTAGGGTGATACTCAGGGTCACCTTTATATTATAAATTGGGGTGGAGAGAGAAAAAGAACAGATTCATACGCTTACAGGAGAGAAGTTTTTCATTGTTCGTGTGAAACTTCCTGTGTTCCTGTGTGTCCCTGTTGCCCCTTGTCCTTTTGCTGGGCACCACTGAAAAGAGTCTGGCCCCACTCTTTTGACCACCCTTTACCTGTTGATCAGCATTGAGAAGATCCCCTCTCAGTCTTCTCTTCTCCAGGCTAAATAACCCTAGGGTTGTCAGCTTTTCCTCATGACAGATATGCTCTAGTCCCCTCATCATTTTTGTAGCTTCCCCTGGACTCTCTCCAGTAGCTCCTTGTCTCTCTTGAACTGGGGAGCCCAGAACTGGACAGAGTACTTCTCTATTTCACCCTCGGTTACCCTGGGGATTAGAGGTGGCAGGCATATTTGCCCTCTTCCCTCACAGCTCTTAGCCTTTGGGCAGGAAGGCTCATCCTTAGTACTTTCTGGAGGTTTTTAATGTATGTTATGTACAGTGTCCTGGAACAGAGCCTCCTGAAAGCAATAAGTCATAGTAGGAGCCAGCCAAGTTTTAGCAGGTATGGAGCCAGCATCTGTTGCCTGATCTGAAGCTGGTATCCTCTGAGTCAGAGCATCTCCTACGTGAGCAGCTTTTGCTATCCTTTCCACTTCTAGACTCATGCTGGTTGGTGTCTTTGGTTTTTTTTTTGAAGTGCTGTCTATCTGCTGAAGTCGCTGGTTGGCATAGAGTGCTCCTGAGATGCAGTGTCAATGCTCAGAGCTCATCCAAGTCGGGCAGTATTCGGTGCTTTGCAAAGCAGATGGAGGGGGTCATGTAAGATAGGAGCTGCAGGGGTAAAGCTGTCTTTTCCCATACTTAGTGCTAAAGGAGGACTCTGGTTTCAGACTAGCAAGAGCAAAGCAAGAGAGAGTGAAGTAGGTTTTGAAAAGCCATTGGCACTGGGTTAACCACTGCCTTTGAAGTCAGCTTCAATGCAGCAGAATTCCCATGCCGAGGGTGTTTGAAACCCTCGCCACTGGTGGTCTGCTGTCGCTGCTGATTGAAGGTGAGTTGATAACCTCATTCCCTCTACCAAGTGCCACTGCTTCCATTACAGTCAAAGCAACCTCACTATTTTTTTTTTTTTTCCTCTCCATTCTTCAGTGCATCTACTGTTGGCCAGTCCTGCCAGGCTACCACCATTCAGTAGTCACAGCTCATGAGCTGCATCAACCTTTTGCTCTAGCACTCCTAATTAAGCAGTTTTAATGGCAGGAATTAATGTTTTACAGAGTCTAAATGAGGTGGAAAAAATATGAGCTGATTTTTTTTCTTTCCAGTACAAGATTTTGATCAGATAATTTAACCTCTGGGTGAAATGGAAGTAGAAGCATTTATGCACAGGTGGTTTTCTCTGCAAAAGCTTTACTTTATGTAGGTCTCTGCATTAATGTAGTTGCTGCTTGGCTTTGGGCAACTGTTCTGAAGCTTTTCATATGCTTTCTGCCCTTCTGTTATCAGTAACAAAGCCCCAGCCTGTTTTGAAACCCAGTAACTTGTGACCAGCTTAATGCAAATTGCGTTGTGTGTTAGTAAAGCAAGAATTAAGGCTTTTATGACAATCCTTGTAAAAACAACTGCTCAGACTGGTTTTTCCAACAGCAACGCGGATTTTTATCCTTTTAACCTATTTAAATAAGAATTAGTTTCCTTTTGGTGGTGTTCTGATCTAATTCTAGCTAATGCTGGATGAGCTGGCTATGTGCACAGAATGAAAACAGTCGCTCCTTGAAAGCCATCTCATTTCTGAATTGAAACTACCTGGATATGTAATTAGGATATGTAATTATTTTATATAGGATACACACAGAATTATAATAATCAGTTCTTCAAAAGGAAGAGAAAGCCAGTATGGCAAGAAAGTCATGTTTAGTAATTTAATGAGTACCTTTCTGACAGAAATGATACTGTTAAATTTGGGACTGTGCAGCTGAATGAAGTTGCACAAGGTGTTTGGAATTCTGTGAGGGAAGCGCTGCTTCAAACAATTACATCTCTTATAAGCTATTGTATATAATAATAGCTTCTGAAACTCTTATCTAGCTGCTAGAGCTGAAGAGGACAGAGCTGTACTAGATGGGTGCAGTAGTGGATTTTCTAGTTTTAGTATGTCTGAAGTGCACACTGAGTTAAGCAGAGCAGTATAGCTGGAGCAGCCTGGGGAGCTGGCAGATGAGCCACAGCATTGTTTCCCATTTATTTATAATAATGAGAGATACTGGAAGGAAGATAAGCAGCATTACATGTACTGGGATAAAAGATTAGTTCAGATCCATCAAATAAATAATTTTTTTTAAAGTTCCTTTTACCTGTAATCTGCAGATATCACATGAATTAACTGCAGCAGGAGGAGGGGAAGCTGCCTCCCTCTTCACTACCTGTGCTGGCAGAGGCGCTCAGCATGCTAGCCAAGTGTCCCAGTGTAAAGTAGGCATACATGATTTGTGGGTTTGTTTTTTTTTTTTTTCTTCTTAGTTTCTAGGTTGATCAGTTAAGACCTCATTGCCTTTTTCTTCCAAGAAGAGACCTACAAGCAGACTGCTCTGGCCAGGTTTCTTCTGACCACCAGTAGCAACCTCATCTGGTCCAGGGAGTATGTGCTTGGAGAACATCTTGACTCATCTAGAATGAAACATCCTTGATTAAAATAGGAGGTTAATAGTGCTTGTGTCTGCCTTGCTTCACAACTTTCATGTTGGCTCCAGCATTTGAGAAGATAAATTTGGGCCAGCAGAAGATTTTAAAATTAAAAATGTAAAAAAAAAAATAAAATTATTAAAACAAAACAAAACAAAACAAAAACAAACAAAAAAACAAACAAACAAACAAAAAAAAAAACAAACAGGGAAAGAAAGTGAGCTGAAATACAAATGTCCTTTTTTAGTACAAAAGGATTCATCTCACTATTGGCTTTCTGTTGTTAGGTTCACCCTTGGCTTGGCAATGCAAAAGAAGAAATTTGTTGCAAAATGTGTGAAAATCTGA
>NW_008610440.1:28410-35080 GCF_000691845.1 Merops nubicus | reverse complement strand
GACGGGGGACTGGGAGCCAGAGGAAGGGCTCTGCCCGTTGGTCGCCAGCGGCGACGCGTGCCCTCGACTCCGGGCCTCCATCATCTCCAGGAACCTGCGGGAAGAAAAGCGGCAAACATCAGGAATGGAGAACACGTGCTCAGGAGAGCAGCCAGCCTGGCGCCCGGGCTGCGTGGGACACGTGCTGAGCTGGGGGGGTACAGGGCTGCTTCCCTGCTGCTGCAGCTCCCCCGGCCACACCAAATCTGGTTCACCCCCAAGAGCTGAACTCACACGATCTGCACCGAGGTGTGGAGAATCCCAACCTGCTTTGCACTGCAGGATGAAACCTACATTTGCAATGCCACTGGGAACTCCCTGGATAGACAGACTACAGCAGCGTGCCAGGGCTTGAAACACAACCTTAAGTCAGTTCTTGGACATATGTCTCTAAGGGAGTACGTGCTACTGGAATGGCACATTTTTAGATTCAGCAGAAGAGATCAGCGTGTTCAAGAAAACCCAAATGCTATAAAAACCTCTTCTTTCAGCCAAGAATGGATTTGGGAGGAGAATCCTTGAATGTCAAAGGAAAAAAGCTATCCAGAGGGCTCACAGAGGACTGACTGCAATTATCCCCTCTCGCAGTGTGCAGATCCACAGGCAGTCTGTCCCCCTGCACACGCTCCCCCCTGTGTGCGAGGCAGTGGAGCTGAGCAGCAGAAGCTCTGAAGCAAGCTGTGGGCCTGGCTGGATTCCTGGCTAGAAGGGCAATAAAGCCTGTGCTGCTAGAGCAGGTGAAATGCTCTATCCTCTTCGAACAGGAACCCAAGCCTGGTCCTGCTGCAGCCTCCATCTGCAGCCCGTTTGGTTAGCAGCCTTTTCACAAGCTGTATGCAAAGAAGCACTGACAGAAAGCCAGACTTTTACTATGAAATGCTCTCAAAATAGGATCTGCTACACACCACACATCTGAGAGATATAAAAAGGGCACCCAAAGTGAAGTATCATGTATAAAATCTAGAACATGTCATGGTCTTGCCTCTTATTTCATTAAGCCTAACGAAGACACAGTGCACAGAGGCTCTGGGCTCAAGTGCTTCTGCAGAGACAGATTTGTGTGTGTTCCAGGCAGGGAGTATGTCAAAAGAGAGACTCCCCTCCCCTCAACCTTGTCCTTCAGGGACTGGAGCCAGCCAGCCACCTTCAGTGGAATGACAGAAAGCAGGGGCTAAAAATTCTAACCCCTCTTGTGATATAATTCCGTATTTTAAGGAGCAACTTGATAGACTTTTAGGGAACAAACTAATACACTTTGTGACCAACAGCATCTGGAGCCCTACAGAACAATATCCCCAGGAAGCTGTTACTTGAATTGGAAAACCAGGAGTTCCTCCTAACTAAGTAAAAGGCTAAAGCTGAGACAGGGTAGCACTAAAAAGCAGTATTAGCCAGGGGACAAATCCCCAGCAGAGCTCCTCAAGGATTGAGGATATATTTCAGCATTTCAAGCAGCACAGAGAGCAGTGAAATGCTCATGAGGTTGCAAGTTGAGAGGCAGCATCAAGAGAGGACAGGGACAAAATACAGAAAGAACTGGATGATCCTGAATAACACAAACGGGAAGAAATTCAACAGTACAAAGGAAACAGGCAGCTGCTCAAGGGCTAGGGAAAAGGGGTTCTTGCTCCAAGTCCACCACACAAGAACGGCCAGGAAAGACTCTCCTCACCCATTCCAGAAGATTGGACTGAAGGCTGCAGTCCCAGCAGTGCCTGGGAGGAGCAGGAAGGGAGCCTGGCTGTCTCATGGCCACCCACTACCTGTCCCCAGAGACTGCTGTCAAGGCATCTAAATCAGTGCCGTGGTAGCCTCACGGATGAGCCAATGATGGTGGAGTCCACCAGGATCTGGGGCAAGGCTTATGTGCTTATTTCACCCAGCAGACTCTCTACAATAAAACCAGCTCCTGGCAGAGCTGAGATCAGAGCACGAGGCAGAGCATTCCTTCCAGCACCCTCCCTCCCAGAGGACGAGTAGCTGGGGGGAGCTGTGTGACAATACCTTCCCCTGAAAACGATGCACGATTTGCCATGCACCAAAGACAAAGTGTAAAGCAGCTTAACTCTTGCCCTGGGCTCTGTGGAGAGTGCCTCAGGTTTGTTTGGAAGGCTCACAGTGCATCCCACACACTGCAAGAACCTCACAGTGCATTTTCAGAGCACCTCCATCCCCTGGCACACGGCTGCTCTGGAGGTCACTGCGTGTCACTCGGCGTCCCTGGAGGCCTCTGTGGTGAGGGAACGCCGAGCCCAGGGTGCCTGCCAACCAGCCCTTGTCCAGCAGAGCACACCCCCCGAATGCACAGCCCCCCAGGAGACCTGCCTGCACAGGACACCAGCCCCACAGGGCCACGCAGCAGCACCCAGTGCTGAACCCTGCCACCCTCCCTCCCAGCCCAGAGCCAGGGCTCCCCGCCAGCCCGAGGCAGGGTGGCTGAACAGCTCTGCTTTGTGCCACTCACTCCCCCTCCTCCCGAGCCCTGCTCAGGGTTAAAGCCTCCTGCCTCCCAACTGTGAAAAGAGATTAATCCTGGCTGATCTACATGCACCCCTGCTCCTGTTTATAGCAACAGCAGTCCTGGCTGGGAGGCCTGTAAGCCTGCAGCAGCCCCGAGAGAGCTGCCAGCACCACCAGCTCTCCTGGCTCAGCTGAGCTCTCTGCCTGCCTAAGTGAGCACCTCAGTCAGCAATGCTGCATGAAAACAGGACCAAACAACCTCTGAGTCTCTGATCAGGCCACTGGGGTCCCACCATCAAGGCAACTGTGTGGACTCAGGTAGGGTAAGAGCATTGTCCACTGAAGACTAAGCAACAAGGAACCTGTATGAGGTATATACAAAGTACATACATAATGATTTGAGGATACAGAATACTCAAAGAGTACTTAAAGCTGGACCCAACAAAGTGCAGGGGACTCTTTACAATAGCAAGGTATCTAAAGATTTACTGTACTTTGTACAAGCAAAGCTGCCCATTTTGGAAACAACCTGCTTTGTTCCAGGCAAGCAGCCAGCTCCAGAGGGAGGGAGGGCTGCAACTACCACCTGTTTCTCCTGCAGAAACACATGAATTTTAAGAGCTGGAGGGGAAAAATGCTGCATAACTGAAGTATAAAGAGTGTCATGCTTCCCTCCAGCTCAGCTAGTCTGGATGGCAATGCACATGCAGGCTTCTTCTGCACCTGTCCTCCTGTGCCTGGCTCACCTACATTATGTGAAGGGCATAAGAACAAGAGACAGAGCATTATTTTTAGTAGAGAGGTACAATGGTTATTTGGGGACAGCACGACACAGGCTCTTACCCCAGCACAGCACCAAGGAGAGCTGTGGCACGTGTGCCTTGCGTCACCTCCCTCATCTCCAACCAGACACGTGGGCCAAGCTCTGTGCTGTGTGCCATGACACCAGGGATGTAAAGATGGGCTGATAGCAGCTCTCCATGGGCTGCACAAAGCAGCTCTGCCAAGCTTCCGTATTCAGATCTTCTGCCGTGAAAGAAGTGGGTGGAAAAGCAGCACACATGAAAACGCTGCCAGCAAGCTCTCAATAATTTCCAGGGTGGAGGTGTCTGAGCATCCTCCACACTTTGAAAATACTACATAATGCATGAATGCTTTCTCTGGCTTTTCACACACGCTTCAGAGGCACAAGTGTGGCTGTTTTGGGAACACACCAGGCCAAACCTGCCACGTGTCGCTTTTTTCTCATATTCCACACAATCTGGTCACTGTGTTCCTTGTTCTATCTTTTTTGTCAGTCCTTTGCTAATGGACTCACTCAAAACCTGACTGTGAAGCAGCTTCACATCCACACTAGGTGTAGTAGACCAGATCCTGCTAAAGCATCAGATGAACTCATGCTGTGACCCGAATACACTTGTTCAGCTGGCATAGAGAGACAGCGAACGTGCCATGCAAGTCTAGATGGGTTCTCTCTCCTCACCCATGTGGGCTCCTTGTTTGCCCTTCAATTCTTCCCTCTCAGGTGGAGTAACAAGTCCACATGCCCAAAACTCCCAAATAACTCATCGTCAGTTGGACCTGCTTGCAAGAGTAGACTTTAATGCAACTTAAAAGATGAACATGCTCTGTGGGAACAAAAATTCATCAGGGCCTGAGGTTACTGTTGTTCTGCTGCCAGAGCAAACAAAAAAAGAAAAGTACAAAAGGATTTGTTAGCTTCACAGCTCCTAAAGTTGCCAGTGCTCGTGTTCATTTACCACTGAAGACAGGAGCAGCCTGAAGCTTTTTGGCTCCTGGTTCTAATGTGCTGTGATCAATTTTTCAAGTGTATTTCATGTGGCAAGAAAAGCTTTGGGTTATTTTATTAATTGTGAAAATGAAGATTAACAGGCCATGTGACACTGATTTAACTGGAATTATTGAGGGTTAGATATCCACATGTTTGTTTTGGGCTCATTAAAGGTACTGAACCTGATTCCCCCCTAAGCCCAAGTCCCTGAATGTAAAATCAATTGCCAAGAGGGGTTGAATCCTGCTGCCCAGGCCTTGGAGAGAACAGCCCCTCCCCAAGAGCTCCTTGGGTTTGCCACAAAATGGATGGAGCAGGATAACCCCCCCACCACAACACACAAGAAAATGTCCTGTGTTCTCCACTTCCCCAGCAAGATCAATGATGATAGGCTTAGTTGTAATTAATTCTTAATGCAGCCCCAGACAAAAACCATGACCTAGAGTTCCATCTAGTACACACTGGCTCCTCGTCTGTCTGAGGGCAACAGTGATTCACAGCAAGAGGAAACGATGGAGGTGGGGAAGGGGGAAGGGAAAGCAAAAGTGGTTGTACTTTACTGGTAATTCAGCCTCTAGCTGGTGGTTCTGGACCTGGACTTCAATACAGCTGAAGACAGAAGAACTCCAGCAGCAGGTTCTCCTGCCAGACAGCACTGGTGTAACTCAGCACCATGGTCTCTGCAAAGTTATGAGCTGTGCTCAATGCAGAAAAAAACAAACAAGGAAATAAGCCCCAAAACTCCAATCAAAGACTTTGGAGAGAATGCAGAGAGAGTGTCTTCCAAGAGAAGAGTCCTCAGGAGAGCACAGATGCCTTTCTGCAGTCACTGGTCCATCATCCACGGGATGAGGCCAGGATATGTTTAGGTTGGACATTAGGAAAAACTTCTTCCCCTGGAGGGTTGCCCAGGGCTGTGCCAGGCTGCCCAGGGCAGTGGTGGAGTCCCCACCCCTGGAGGGGTTCCCAAGCTGTGGAGATGTGGGGTGAGGGACACAGGGCAGTGGGGACCTGGCAGTGCTGGGTTAAGGGTTGGATTCAACATTCTTAAAGGTCTTTTCCAAACTAAATGATTCTATGGTCTTCCTTCCCTGGGCAGTAGCACCTGGCTCTGACCTGACAATGCAGATGACCACATGGCACCACTGGGAAGGACCCAGGACTTCTGCCATGTGTCAAACCTGGGACAGGTCCTGCCACTGCAGACATTGTAGCTTGGGTCATACAGAAGAATTTTATATGAACTGAAATTCTGCATGAATTGAAGCTTCATCCAGAAGCTCAACTGATGAAAAAAATTTAACAAAGCCTGGCTGACAGTTTGCTTAAGAGCTCTTAAACACACGCAGCAAATAATCTGGAAACTCTTTTCTTACAGACAATTCCTGTGAAGAAGTTGGACTTCACATGCTTACAAATCAATCACACAGTGATTTAGAGATGACAATTTCCTGAGGCTTCTCAAATCTGAGCATGGAAGATGTATTCCTTTTGACTAACTTATATTAACCCCTAAGGAAAAAAAAGTTAATTTGAAGACAGTTGACAACTTAACCCTTGAAAACAAACATCTTTGATATTAAAAAAAGAGTAACGGTGGAAAAAATGCAGCCAAACACAAAAGTTCACAAAACCCACACATTAAATAGACAATTCCTGTGAAGAAGTTGGACTTCACATGCTTACAAATCAATCACACAGTGATTTAGAGATGACAATTTCCTGAGGCTTCTCAAATCTGAGCATGGAAGATGTATTCCTTTTGACTAACTTATATTAACCCCTAAGGAAAAAAAAGTTAATTTGAAGAGAGTTGACTACTTAACCCTTGAAAACAAACACCTTTGATATTAAAAAAAAGAGTAACGATAGAAAAAATGCAGCCAAACACTAAAGTTCACAAAACCCAAACATTAAATCTGCTTCTTATTAATCTTTGCAAATGTTTTTGCCATCAGCTTATTTCTGAAACAAAATGACTATGCAGGAAGAGCTTCCACAATTTCCCAAACCTTTTTTCTCCACGTGCACCACTCAGCAAGGGAACAGGCACTCTGAACACAAAACAAGTTTTCCTTGTGACAGAAGATAAGCTGGGTACAATTAAAGACAGAAAAAGTGAGCAAATTGAGTACAAATCAGAACAGAGTGGAAAAAAAAGCCATTGCTGTTTGTTTAATAAGAATCCTGGAGCTCAAAGAGGAGCTGAGACGTGTTTGAAGCAGCACTGAAAACCCCAAATCTGAGAAGCCACAGGGAAAAGTAGCAGAGCAAGAGGTGTGGCAGGCAGAGAGAAGTCTGAATGCAGGGAAGGAGCTGGCAGCATCCCTGGTGTCCTGCAGGGGCCAGGCCCAGGCAGGGCTGCCAAGGCACGGCTTA